>NC_082668.1:87077164-87380195 GCF_025265405.1 Mesoplodon densirostris
TTCTAAAAGGTGGCAGACTGACACGTCTGTGAGCTAAATCCCTGTATTTATTAAGAAGCAGTACAAGCTGCGATATGACCCTATCGAAGAAACTGTGTCCACAGTGTTCTATGATTCCCCAAGAACAGCAGTTTCTGCAAGGGGATCACGCAGCATGTGTACAAGCTCTGTCTGGCCACCGAGTAACCCAGTCTCAAGTGTCCATGGACTATTGTTTTCCAGGGGAAGGTAATTAATAGAATGGTGATCAACAGAATGCAAATTCATTTAAAAGCATTATGGGATTGGTCTGATTGTTTCCTCATGGTGTCATTTAACTTGTTTCTCTGTCCTGTATTTCCCATAAAATGCAAGTTGGGTCTGAAGGCTTGGCTAGGTTGACACAAGCATTTGGGGGGAAGAACACGTCATAGATGACACACATCTTACTGCAGCATGTGCGAGGCACATAATGATAGGTTATTTCAGAGGGAGGGATGCCAAGTGTAACCGCGTGGTCCCCAGGCCCAAGGTCTCTCCATGGTAAAGGTAAGTTTTTGCCACTGCAACGGGCAAGTATTCTGTTGGATAATACATTGCCATGATATGAATATCCTGTTCTGGAGAAACTTTCACCTGATGATTTTAGCATCTTTGCCTTAAATAATTATTTCATTGGAGGTGGCAGAACACTGATTTTCTACTTCTCTCGTTCCTTCTACGTTTAATAACTGGCACTCTTCCATAAAGAATAGCTTCTTTCATCAATAGTTCCCACAGCCATGCAGGAAGAATCACATATACCTAGAGGACAGGACAGTCAGCAAGACAACTGGTCTGATCTCTTCAAAAAGTCAGTGTCACAGAAGAAAAGGGGAGACGTGAGGGGACTGTTCTAGATTAAAACAGACTTAAAGGAACATACAACCAAATGCAACACATGCCCTCTCCTGAGTCCTGATTTGGACGGGACGGGGAGAGGCTGCAAGAGACCTTTAGAAATAGAGATAGGTGAGTGTGCTAGGTATAGGACAATTTTAGGAAATTACTGTTCATTTACTTAGTGTGGAAAAGCACTGCGGTTACGTAGGAACGTGTCTGTATTTGGGGGGAATGCAGGCTGAGGTATTACGTCTGTTACTTATTTTCAAAGTGTTCAGCAAATAAAATGTGGGTAAATAGGGACAGCAGATATGGGAAATGTGAACAATTGCTGAATCTCGGTGTTGGTGTAGAAGCAAACACTACAATTTTTGCACCTTTTCTGTATCTTTTAAATTTTTCATAATAAAAAACTGGGAGGGAGGAGGGAAGCATGACTGAGTACCATTAGGTCTCCTCTCAGGCAGTGACTGCCAAAGGGACCAAGACTACTGTGTTAAGGGGATCCAAGTTTAAAGGCAGTCCTCACACTTGAAGAGATTGGAAACCAGTGCTCTGAACCAGGAAGCTCCACTAAAATGTTTCCAGGGACAAAACCCAAGCGTATAAAAGAATTAGGAAACATCATTAAGTGCAACGGTACACAAACTGTGTAAGTCTGCAGGGGCCATAAACCGTATTTCTGTGCAAAGAAATTTTCTCTTTCAATTGTTATTGCTCTTTTCCTCAAGTTCAAGTGGAACACTGGTTAGGGGTACCTAACAAAGAACCCCAAATCGCCATAGCCACTGCAACCGAGAGCCCCTAATTGCTAACTGCTTGGAGTAAACAAAGGTCTAAACAACAGGTGGGCCACGCATTACATTTTGTGTTCCGTATCCCTTGGTAAGCTGGTTCAAATTCATGAATTTGTACCTTGGACCTTGTTTTTGGACCTTGTTTACCAGGCACTAGAACTAAAAAGGATAACTGCAGTGATTTAACTTTGGTTGTCTCTTTAATGTAGACTACTCTTAGTGATTACTGGCAAAGCTTTTGGCTTCCAGCTACTCCAAACTCATCATTTCATTCTCTCAGTAAATATATACTGAGCATCTGCTGTTTGTCAGGCATCATGTTAGGTGCTAGGCCCACTCTAATGACTATGACAGACATAAATACTACCCTCAGCAACTTACGATCTGGCAGATAAGAGAGTGTGCTGTCAGACTGTAAGAGCAAGGTCAGAACATTCAACACATGAATTGTGTTTGGGGAAAGGACAGGGCTACTGAGAAAACATATAAGAGGAACCATGACACAAGGGACCGACCATGTTTGGTACCTTACCATATGAAACCAAATTTTAAAAACCAAGAGGCATACAAAATAACTTTGATTTAACTTTTTAGAGTGAAAAGAAAAGAAATCTAGGAAAATCAAGATGATGAAGGAACTCCAGGCCACTCTCTTGGTAGAAACCCTCATCCCTTCTGGTCAATATGGTTACGACACAGCCTCCCGGTGAGTCTGTCTGCCTCTTCTCTCTTCCTCATTCCAACCCATCACCCACACTGCTCCCTAGCTGGCTTCTAAACGAAAACAATTTCTTAGCCCTCCCAATGGATTTCAGTGGCCTGAGACCCCGACTCCTCCAGCCCCATTTCCCAGCACGCCCCACGTGAACTCTATCCTCCAGCTATGGTGATGGTCTCCGCCATCTCTTGCTCTTTCATGACAAAGCACACACTGCTTTTCTTGCTTTAGAATGTTTTGTGACCAACTGGCATATCTTTGCTCGTCCGTCAAGAACCCATTTAAATGCCATCCATCTTCAGAGGTGTCCTACAAGTAGCGGAATTCACTGCTCCCACACCAATCCACCACACTTTGCAATAATCTGTTCCTGTATCTCCCTGCCTCCACCCCACTAGGTTATAAGCCTTTCCAAGAAAGGGACCACACAGTATTCATTTTTTATATACCCAAAGCCTAACAGAGAGCACAAAACTGCTAGAGCTCAGTTTCATGCTATAACCAAATATGGGGTAAAAGTGATGCCACTAGACATTGGAGCCCCAAACCACAGCTTCTGGAGCCAGAGTTAGTCAGCACTCTAAGCATCTACTCAATATGGTAGAGAGCAGGAGAATGATGTAATGAAAATAAGACTCAGGCTAACAAAAAAGAAAAGGCGAGGGATGTGTCTGTGCACAGGAGGCACTGAGGAGGCGGGCCACAGACAACCCGCTCTCTCCTCCGCACCCCACCTCCTGCCTCCTCATCCCAGGGTCAAGTGTAGGACCCATGTAGAGAGAAGGCTGGGAAATGCCAGGCAAACCTGGAGACACAGGGCTGGGAATACTTTCCCTTCCCCAGCAAGGTCATTTCTATAGTAACCAAAACTGTAAAGGGGAAAAGCATGCTGCAGAGAAAACTTTCCTCTGAACTCCACCCTCAGCCTTCATCAACAGATACAGAAACACAATGACATGAGAAAGGAGAAGTGGTTTAAGAAGGCACACTCCTTTTTTAACAGGCTTAATATTTATGTTAAATAATAGGTAATTTCTACTCTATACAGAGAACTGAATGCAGGTGTTGAATTTTGGAGTTGAATCCTACATGTGCCAAACTACCTCCATAAAAAGCATGGAAAAGTGGAAAGTGGAAAGGATGAGGAAAATGAGGGAGGGAAGAAAGTGATTAGAAAGTATGAGAAAAGCCAAGATGTGTGCTGCCCATCTGATTTTAGGGGTTTTGCGTGTTTTGTTTGTTTTAGTCTCATGCTATAGGAATTACTAGTGTAGGGTTAATGTGGAACCAACAGTGCTGCCTGCCTCTTAGCCGAGTACTACAGAAGAAAGAATTCTGCAAGCACCATTCTGTCTTACATGTCCACTAACAGTTATCAAGCAATACAATATAATGTAAACACAAACACCATTTTACAAGAAATGCTAAAATGCTATACCAGCAACCAAAATGATGGCCCAGGCTTTGAATAATGATCCAATTTTAAATCCTTAAAAACAATGCGGAAGTCTGCAAGTACCAACATTCTCAGAAGAAAATCCCTTAAAGGATTCCAATACATATGGATGAACCAAAGTCCACTGAGACTTAACATAATTTTCAAAGGATTCAGGATGAATATGATACAGTTTAAATAGAAATTAAAATGCAAATTTTTAGAACTAACAATACATTGACCTCTGTCAGAGCTGCATTTCTCACCCCACCCCTTCCCTCAGAAGAAATATTCCAAGTTTTATTTGTTTCCAGTGGAGTTATCTATGCAACATCCACCCCTTTGTTGCTCCAAAAAAATGATAATTAACTTTTATAGTTGTCATCCATATGAAGTATATAACCTTCAAGATTAAGGCTCATTTTTTTTAAGAATAGCAAAATGTTCTGCTGTGCAAATACAAGCGAATCTTTACCTATGCAAATGCAGGGCACAGACTTGGATGAGGCAAACAGCTCTGACACCCAGCTCTCAGGCAATAGGAAAGTTCCACGAGCTCTCAAGGTTGACAGAAAGCACAGTTCCTTCTCAGCTAGCCTGAGGGCTCCAGCATAGGAATGATTCTGTCCTGGTCACTGTTCCCCTGTGATATATGTTTTCATTCATTGCTAAAAAGGTACTCAGCAAGACCAGGATTTCACTACTAGTCAACTGCTTTTACATTACAAGCAGAGGATCTACATGCTGGCAACAGAAATAAATACAATGATCGAAACTCTTGCCTTCACTCCTCAACCCACTCCAATCTGGTCTGGTTCTGAAACTCTTTTCAATGAGTCCAAATCATCCCCAAATTGCAAGCTCCCAATTGTTTGCAGGTGTTCAAGAAATACCACTGAGTACGTAATACTGACCAGTCACTGTGGACAAAAAGAGAGATAGAAAGATGAGAGGCACAGATTCTCCTTCTAAAAATCTCAGAAACTCATGAGGAAATTGAACATGTGAGTCAATAATTGTACACAGTGTGGTAAGTGCTACAAGAGACATATCATCAACATACTGCAGGAAACTCGAGGTTGCAACAACTCTACTTGGTCAGAAAGAAAGGGCAAATAATGAATGGCAATCCCAATTTCCTGAATACTTAGGAATGCTCCGGCACTGTGTTCTCTGCTTTAAGGGCATCATCTCCATCCTCATTGCAACCCTATGACGTGGTGTTATTAGGCCCATTTTACAGACAAGGAAACTAAGTCATGCAGATGATGTAGGGCTAGGAATCGCACCCAGATGTATCTAACTTTGAGAACCTGGGGCCTTTGAACTAAGTATTGAAAGACAGGTGGAAGGGGGACAGGAGAAGAGGAAAAAATCTTTGGACAATATAAACAAAGGCAGAGAAGATAAGAAATACGCGCAGGTTTCTTTCAGACCTGAGCAGCAATTAGATGTTTACTGATTAATTCAGTCATGAATACATATTTTTTAATTGCATCCTGTATAATAAATAATTCAACAATTATAATATTGCTTTTTTCCCTTCTCACATTTCCTGAATCTTTTTTCCCCAAACTTCCCACGTCGTGTCTTTTCATTACAAGAAAAAATTACCTGGGAAGTTTGTGCACCAGTGACACTCTCTGTTTGTTATAGAGGACAACTGCACAATAGGGAGAACAGATTACATTATACAGAAAATATCTAACAGAAGTTCTTAACCTATTAATACTTTATAAATCAATAATGTTACCAAGAGAACACTCTGAGGGAAAGATGTTGTGAGAATTCGAATAAATTCTGTATGGCTCTCTTCTAAAACTTTTGTTGTTATTATTATTGTTGTTTGCTGGGGTGGTGGGAACCTGATATTCGAGCTCATATAATAAATAAAAACTGGAAAGACTTTCAAGATTATTGAGAAGGATGGCTTGTTCAATATAATGTATGACGGTCTAATTTATTTTGACCAAACTATAAGTCTCCTGAAGAAATATATTTATCAGTTAGTGCACTAACAGTTCTACCCTACAGAATCTTTTTTTTGAAAGAGCTGGAATCGTGCGGCATTACACATCACCACCACTAGGTGGAATCTCAACTATTTTGAGAATCGCCAAGACCATCAGTCACAACCCAGTCCTTCTAACGGGGAAAACGAGTTCTTCTCTCACTGGGCTTTAGAGGATCAAAGTCTGTCTCCTTGGTGATGCTAAAAACTTACGTTTGGAGATGACACCAAATACAAGGGGAAGGCAAGCAAGTGCTGCACCCCTTTTACAATAAATAATTTCAAGATGTTTAACGGCAAAGAGTCTTTAGAACTGGCTCCATGAGAAAGGTAACTAACTGATATAGAAAAGATTCAAGGCAAATTCAGTAAAATGTAAAGGAATGAACAGAGTTGCTACAAAGAACAGGTAAAATAATGGAAACTATGTTTATTTTAGAGAAGGGTAGCCTGCTCAAACAGTAGATCACTGTGTGAAGGCAAAAGGCTTAAGTTTCATAAAGAACTTAAGGATAAAGGAAGCCTTCGAAAAGCAGGGTCCTTCCCTGAAAAAGAAAGTTCCAAAAGACAAGCCAGTTTTTATGTTTTAGAACACAAGTATCAAGTTGGAGTCCTGGGTGGATGAGGGTAGCCAGTAACTTCTCAGCAGCCTCTCCAGGTGTGTAATCCAAGTTCACCTTACGTTCGGACAATGCAGCACACAGCCAAGCACTACAAAGGGACTCTACCCAGCCAAGGTTTATGCTCAGTTCACGTCATTAACATTCTCCTTCAAGTGACAAAGAACACTGGGCTCTACTATCACTACCCAGGACATTTCAAACTCACAGAGATGAAGAAGAAGAAACAAAACTCAGAAAACAGACAAACCACAGTGCAGGGCAATAATCCAAGAATAAAGAGGAAATACTAAAGTTAATTTAAAACCATTTGCTTCTATTTATACGATTAATCTTTTGAATGTAAAAATGTTAATCTTCTTTACTGATAATCTTTTAAACAGCACAAACAACTTGTTCTGCAACTCGAAGCTCATGCAAAATTCAACAGCTCTGCCTGGTTTAGACTGGAGCTGGCAGGATATTCAAATCCTGAGAGGTCAGCGCAACCTACACAGTGCAGAATATTAGCTCAGCTTCTGAATTCACCACTGCCAATTGCTTTTGATTTCTGTTTTACTTCACTTCCTTTGATGACAGAGCCCATACCTAACAAGCACAACCAATCTTATTAACACGGAAAATTTTCCTCGGCCTCTCCCTCGTCCTCACTCACTTCTCTCCCTTTTGGACCCAAGCTTCCACTAACAGGTTGGAAACCTGGGGACCAGAGCTGGATTTCCCTTGAACTGGACAGAACTAAACTTCAGGACTCCTCACACAGCCCTTCCCCATCCACAAACCAAGCTCTGTCGTGACCCCACCCAGTCATGACCACTCACTCATCCGCTCAGGTTGACATACCTTTTAGAGGGATCTTTCTGAAGACACAGTGAAAGTAATTTTCTAAAGGACTTGCCGTACTTTTTCATCATCTCCTTATCCTCTATTCCTGTTTCTAAAGTGGGTGGATCATTTTGCAAAGTCAACATCAACACCTGCAGCAGAAACAAACAGGAAGACAGGATCTCAGGACAGCAGTTGCTACAACTGAGTTTTTCATTTTTCAGCAAAGCCTCAAAGACCCTCCTTGATTAGGTACAAATGTGCTTCCCCATGATTTTCATCTTCTAGAAAGTGTGCATTCAGAGTATTCGGTTCCCTTTGCAAATCTGTTCACGTGCCCTTTAACCTTTTTGTTATTCCATTGACAGAATTTACAAAATCTGCTCTATGTGTCAACAGTGCTCTCCCAAAGGGGCCAGGACAAGGGCTTCCTGGGAACTAGCTCTCACAAGGCCTGCAGGAGCACTTAGCTCCAGCACCAGCTTAGTGCAGGCTATGCTCTGGCTGGGAAAGGGGGCAGTGGAGGGTAGAGAAAGAGAGGCCCAGAGCAGCAGGGAATGTTCACGTATACAGGGTATTCCTAAGTAAGGGACCGCCTGTACTCAAGGCTTCTGTAATACATTACCAGCCCTAAAAATAAATCCACAACATCCCAAGAGGTAACACATGGTCTCCCTTTTTCTTTTTTAAATGAAAAAACATACAGAAAATTGCTTAAAGGCTTGGCAAAAATGAGACAGTAAGACACTGAAAGATAGCTAGGACACAAGTGAGTTACTAAAAACCATAACCAGAACAAAAGGCCATGCTGCTTTTGGAAAGGGAGGAAACGAAACCAAAACACAGCTTTCACATTGAAAAGGCAAAAAATTCCATTCTTTCACATTAACATCAAAATTATTTGTTTTTTTTAAAAAAGTGTAGAATTTGTAGCAAACTATTGACCTATAAAATGAAAAAAAACTCATTAATGCATAAATCAGCCTTAATTTATGCAAATGCTATACATGCCAAGACACTGTTCAAACACTTTGAGATGTGTGAATAGATGAAGGATCAAAGTGACAGTTTATTGTTTGTGGAGGATAATAGCAAACCGAAGAAAAGTGGGAGATCTGTGAGATTTTAAGAAAAGTCCTGCAGGACTTTAGGCTAGAATTAGCAATGTGACTGGATTCAAGTGGAAAACACTAAAAAGTAGGAAAGAACGCAAACAAGAAATAAGAAAAAATAATAGAGAAAAACCAGATGAAAGAAAAGTCCTCAGAGCTGTTTCAGTGCTTTTTCCCCAAAAGGTCACTTCAATTGTTTACACCTCAATTTTAAATTTTCTGCTGACAAAATCAGGTGTGTACACACAACCCCCAAATCTTAACTATTTGAAAAAATATGTATATAAATATATAGAGGAAAACAATGTAATGAACTACACTAAAACTTAAAAAGGGATTGTCTGTGGTTGATGAGATTATGGATGATTGTTTTCATCTTTATTCTTATTTGGACTTCCAAATTTTCTACAATAAGAACGTATTAACTTTTTTGTTTGTTTTTTTTGTTTTTGTTTTTGTTTTTTGCTGTACGCGGGCCTCTCACTGCCGTGGCCTCTCCCGCCGCGGAGCACTGGTAGAGTATTTTGGGTTGGAAGGTTTTTTTTCTTTCAGCACTTTGAATTAATTGTGCCACTCCCTTGTGGCCTGCAAAATTTGTGCTGGAAAATCGGCTGATAGTCTTATGGGAGTTCCTTTGTATGTAAAAAGTTGATTTCTCCTGTTGCTTTTAATATTTTCAACTTGTCTTTAACTTTTGTTTCTTGTGGTACGCGGGCCTCTCACTGTTGTGGCCTCTCCCATTGCGGAGCACAGGCTCCGGACGCGCAGACCCAGCGGCCATGGCTCACGGGCCCAGCTGCTCCACGGCACGTGGGATCCTCCCAGACCAGGGCACGAACCCACGTCCCCTGCATCGGCAGGTGGACTCCCAACCACTGTGCCACCAGGGAAGCCCCGTATTAACTTTTTAATCAGTAAAATCATTTAACTTTTTTTTTATCCTCAGGTCTTTTTTTTCTAAATCCTCTTAAAGCTTTTCCAATAAAATCCTAGGAAAATGTTGAAACAAACATGGACCATATTCTCTGTAAAATACCTTCATAATTTCCATTCAACTATTTCAGCCACAAAACAAAATCCAGTTGGGTAAATTAGCCCTGATCCCACCACCTCAAAACTAACAGAAATAATGATGTAGTCTAGTTAAAAGAATAACAAAAATAGGGACTTCCCTGGTGGTCCAGTGGTTAAGAATCCGTCTTGCAATGCAGGGGATGCCGGTTCCATCCATGGTCAGGGAACTAAGATCCCACATGCTGAGGGGCAACTAAGCCCACGCACCACAACTAGAGATCCCGAGTGCTGCAACTAGAGAGAAGCCTGCGCACACACCGCAACGAAGTGAAGAGCCCGCGGGCCACAACAAAAGATCCCGCGGGCTGCAACTAAGATCCCATGCAGCCAAATAAATAAATAAATATTTTTTAAAATAATAACAATAAAGAGTAACTTCCAAAAAAAATAACAGAAATCTAAAAATAGTATCCAAAAGTATGTTAGTTCCTAAAAACACTGGGCTCCCTTATTTCAGATGAGTCACCAACATGACACTATGAGAACAGGAGTGAAATGTTACAGACCATGGGGAAAAAAAGGCCTGAAAATTTGGGAAATCCATCTGTAAAGATGATATCACTATAATCTATTTTTAGATTTTTCTTGGGGAGCTGGGGGTATTCTGTGATAGAGAGAGTCATGACCAGCATTTGTCTCATCTATCAACCTCCATCGACCAATCTGATCACATTCTTCTGTGCTAAGAACGTAAAGCAAGCAAGCTTCAAAGCTGGGGACTGTGCTACTTTTGTCCCATTCTGTCGACTGAGAGCATCAGATAACATTTAACTTGGCTGCATCCCTCCATTAATTCCCCTTGGGTCTAAGAGAAAAATGACTATGTTTAAGAGGATTAGAGAATGGATTCCGTTAAATCATATTTCAAACCCAACATAATATTTCCAATAGCAATTACTTTCATAGGAGGATATTTGTGATAAGGCGCTGCTCCTGTGGCTAGTTCAATGGCAGTTATTCCAAAACTCCACATGTCGGCCTTGAAGTCATAGCCTCTCACCTAAGAAGGGAAGCAGGAAAAAAAACACAATTATACAGCCGGCATGTTATACATGACGAGGTCCATATTATGTCAGAAGTCCACGGCTGTGCGTGCACAACCTTGAGATTACTTTGCTAAGGCCCAGCAATCGGGAATTAGATATTGCATGACGCATTCTAGTAAAATGATTGATTTGAACAAAATGTTAGTGTACTAATGATATGTATTGTACAACTATGCTATGTCAATCAAAACATCACTTTTATTTTATTTATTAATTTATTTCACCTGTTCCATGACTTCAGGGGCCATCCAACACGGGGTGCCAACGAATGTTTTTCTCACTTTATTCCGGGTAACATCACCCCCTGTTGCTAAGAAAGCACTTACCCCAAAATCTGAAAGGAAAAAAAAAAAAAAAAAAAAACCCTTATTTTAGGTAAGACATTATGGCTTACAAATCCTGACTTTATGAACATCTCTTTTCCTGGTGGGCCTCGCAATGGTGATGACTTGCTCCAAACACTGTGGAGCTCTCTCAGCCATACAGGAGGGCAGTCCTGCCACCCGCCATCCCCTACACCAGCTTTCCCCAACCTTTTTGGCACCAGGTACCGGTTTCGTGGAAGACGATTTTTCCCCGGGGGCAGGGACAGCCAATGGTTCAGGCGATAATGCGAGCCGGAGCGATGGGGAGCGGCAGATGAAGCTTCGCTCACTTGCCCACCTGCCCCTCACCTCCTGCTGTGCGGCTGGGTTCCTAACAGGCCGTGGGCAGGTAGCGGTCTGTAGCCCGGGGGTTGGGGACCCCTGCCCTACACTTCAGAGAAAGCCCTCATCACAGGTTATGGGTCGGCAAGCTCACCAGTCCAAAAGCTCAGCATATCATTTTATATTTTCTACCAAAAAGGTATCACAAGTCATAACTAATTATAAAAGATTACAATAAAAATACACATACCTTTCCAAAGCCCTAAATTAAAGGATCTTAGCTTTTAGCTAAGATTCATTTTAGAAAATCATTTATAAGAATAGCACCAAAGGCAGAAAAACTAGCGTGTGTTTCTTTTTATGTTTTCTTTTATTATGATTATTTTCTAGCCTCTTTAATTCCACATCATCAATGTTTGGGGAGTGGATTTCTTCCTTGAAATAAAGGATGAATAACATACAACTTCCACATTCCCATGCCCTTCCTTGAACAGTGCTTTAGCCAAAATCATAATGGCAAATTCACAAACCCAGGTACATAAAGCCAACATGCCCAGTTTTGTCCACACGTAGCAATCAACACAAAGGATAAGCCCAGTCAGTAAAGATTGGGTTTTTTTCAATGTTTGCTTTCTGGATAATTTTCATAGATATAGATGGAAAGGTTTGTAGAGTGAAATAATACTCTTCTTGACATCCATTATATATTAGAAGTTCTTCTTGTGAGGACATGAATTAATTAAGCATACTGTATACGTGCATGCATTTATGCAAAAATTATGTTTGTATATGTGAAAGTAGAGAGGGAATACCCAGTGATTATTAATGCATGCATTTGTGCTTAGAGTTTTACTAATGGTTAAAATTAGTTAGTAAGTTAAACTACCAACTACTTAGGGCTAGTACAGACCTACCAGTAAGAGCCAACTCAAGGGCACCTCAAGAGACAGCTGGTAAGTAGTTATAAAAAAGGGATGTCAACACCTCAAAACACTGCAGCAGATTATGCAGTGTGGACCCCTTCAAACTGCTCTCACATGACTCTTCTTTGCTGGCCCCCTTTGGTGATTGCCAGGATGATGGCAATCACCAAGGAACAATGTCAAGTACACACCAAGGTCAAATATTATCATTTGTGTTAGATCTACATTTTTTTTTTTTTTTTTTTTTGCGGTACGCGGGCTTCTCACCGCTGCGGCCTCTCCCGTTGCGGAGAACAGGCTCCGGACGCGCAGGCTCAGCGGCCATGGCTCACAGGCCCAGCCGCTCCGCAGCATGTGGGATCTTCCCGGACCGGGGCACAAACCCGTGTTCCCTGCATCGGCAGGCGGACTCTCAACCACTGCGCCACCAGGGAAGCCCAGATCTACATTATTAAGTTATGCAATAACACTTTCCCTGAGTTGAAATCTGTTGACTGTTCCATTTTATTAACGTTTAAATTTACTCAAATCCCAATAGGATTACAACTTCAAGTAAAAGGAATAAAAATTGACAAAGGGAGTCTTTATTCCAACTGCTACTCTCGTGTTACTAGTGAGCAAAAGTATATTCTGAAAATGCTATATAATTTAATTTGCATGTATGTGCTGAACTCTATTTGAACTCTTATATTACAGTCAGAAAAATCAAGCTTTCTGAAAAGAAACCACTGAACCAGTCTCCTTCCAGTAGGAGGAGATAAAATTCATTCTCTTACAGAAGAGCTGGGTGAACTTAATCATTTGTAAGTATCTACTAGATTTGGCTAGAGGAAGAGACAACATGATATGGCTTTTGAAAATATAAATTTCAACCTCATTTGTATTTCAGAAAAGAAGTTTAACAGTGAATCCAACATTCTGTTTTTATTAAAATAATTTTGTAACATGATAATATTAAATAAATACATATCATCTGTAAATAATTAAGGATATGGGTAAAAGTTGTTTTAAGGAAAAATAAATTCTTTTCCATGCAGTTGAAGCAATTCTACACCTCAAATATACATATATCTTCCTAAAAGATATGATCCAGACAAAAATCCATTGTTAACATTTATTGTTTTTAATTCCTTAAAAATACCATCTGATGGGACTTCCCTGATGGCACAGTGGTTGGGAATCCGTCTGCCAATGAAGGAGGACACGGGTTTGAGCCCTGGTCCAGGAAGATCCCACATGCCACGGAGCAACTAAGCCCGTGCGCCACATCTACTTAAGCCCGTGCACCTACAGCCCGTGCCCCGCAACAAGCCACCACAGTAAGAAGCCCGCACACCACAAAGAAGAGTAGCCCCCGCTCGCCGCAACCAGACAAAGCCCGCACGCAGCAACAAAGACCCAAGGCAGCCAAAAATAAATAAATAAAAAATAAAAATTAAACAAACAAACCAAAAAACCCATCTGATTACATTAGACCTTTTAAAGCTGCAAAAACAGCTGAGAGAGATGCATAGTTGCAATTCATTATTGACAATACGTCTTCAATGTATTTTCCTGATTCACATTTGTATTCACAGACTCCACTTAGAACACTCACTTTTAAGTCATCAACAGATGGTTAAACGTCTTTAAAGCTCAGAAGAAAAATTCCGGAAGCAGAAAACACCAATCCTAACATCTACTCACCCTACGACTACAGAATACATGTACAATTTGCTCATACGTATGGCCAGTGTATATAGAAAAAGATTTACATGTACTGCGAAAGAGAACGTTTGGACTGAACTTTGTAGGCTGCTTGTGTAAACAGGAAGACGGATATAGTCTGTGGAGACAGCTTACATGTGACAAGAGAAGTGGAGGCGGCAGAGCAGAGAACAGTGCAAAGCGCCCTTGATTGCTGGGGGGACGTCCAGACAGCCCAGGGGAGGGGAGCCAGATACGTGTGGGCCAGAAACCATGAACATTTCTCTGGCAACACGGAATCAAAGGCTACACATCAAGTTAGCCAGCCTCCAGGAATAATTGCATCTCACACCAGAAAGAGTGCGGTCATCCTGGTAACGAAAAGCCTCTCACATCTTTTGAATCCATCCAGTTCTCTCCTTCCCCATTGTCACTGCCTTGGTTTAAGCCCAAGTGTCCTGGGGCAGCCTCCGAGGTCACCACCTCCCTGCTTTCCCCAGACCAGCCTGCAGCAGCCAGGCACTTCTTTGTCACAGGCCTGACAGCTCCTTAAAAGTCTTTAAAGGCTCCCTGCTCCCCCAGGATAAAGTCAGAATCCCTCAGCACAACATGCAAATCTGACTCCCCTTCCCTCTCCTCATCTAACGCTACTCCCAAATTCCAACCTTGGGCCCCGGCCCTCCTACTTACTTTTAATTGCCTGAACCCACCACCATCCTTGCCCTCAGCAGTGTTGCCTTTGTACATGGATGATGCCTTTGCCTTGGCATCATCCCAGTGCATTGTTCCCTCCACTAAGGGGAGGACCATCAGCAGAGGACACTCTGCTGGTCCTTATTAATGACAGAAGCATCTTTGGCATCCTGACTCTTGGTGCCTTGGGGCTTTTTCGCGGCTGCCTCTGCGTTAGGGTATGGTTAAGTTTGATGTACCTTCATCACCTTTCCCTCATTTGTGGTGTACGATTTAAGTGACTTTGGGAATTGTCTTGTTTTGACATGTGAACGCTAAGCCCTGTGGAGGATCTGCAGGGGTTTGGGGTGCAGCTACCTGATTTAGCAAGTAGCAGATCTGCCAGGAAATAGCACAGCCCTAAGGCACCAAGGCAGGATGCTCAGTGGTTAGGCTGAAGACTAAGCTATTCCCCAACTGTGTGACTCCAGCAAGGCACTTAACCTTTCTGGAGCTCTGTTTTCAGGCTTCTTGGTTATGCCTGTTTTTACATTATTTTCACATTTATAACACCCCCCTACTTCTTTTTACCATGGATAAATATGCTTTATAATAATTGTTAGGTAGATCAATAGCTACTGTTCTCTGACTTACAAAACTGGGCTGAGGGGATAAGCATTGACGTTTTTACAATGGTAGATATAAAATACGAGAAGGACATGCTTCCTGACCTTAAGAATATTACCATCAAGGAGGGAGAAGGCATGAAACAGAATGTGTAGAATCAAACGTTATGCTCTGCTGTCCGTGTAGAAGTGGAAGAGCTAGGACTCTAATAGCCATGAAAGACTCCATCTCCCAGTGGGCCTTGGACCTGGCCTTGAAGATGAGGTTGAGTGTTGGACAGACAAGCCCAAAAGGAAGTGACACTCCAGACAAAGAAGCAGCATGAGCAAAGCACAAGTGTTGAGCCAAGAAGAAAAACTGTCCGACAGCTGCACGGCTCAAAAACTCAAATACCTACAGGGGCCCAGGCAGGAATATGAAGGAGGGAAGGCGGTCCTGCAAACCAGTAGCTCCATCTCAATGATGAAGGACACTTGATATCTGTCTCAGCATAGGGGGACATTAGGAAGTGCAGGGCCCTTCCCAGGAGCCCATCCCCAGGTCTAAAGCAAGCTTCAGCTGTTCAGCTGGAAAAGAAAACTGTCATAGAGGAAAATGGCCCTGGTTTTGCAGATGCCCCAGTTTTCCCAGAGAAAGTCAAACATTGAGATCTTGATGTAAAACCTCTCGTTTTTGCTGTCATTGTCAACAAATTCATTAAAAAAAGAAAAAGTGGAAAAGTACGATAAAGCAATTCCGCCTGCCTGACTTAACCTGCAAAACTAGTCTGCCAACTGTATTGTTATGATGTCTAAAATTTACCTATAATACTTCAATATACACCATGTGATATTATATTTGTGGTACTGCAACCCAGGTGGTCAAGTGGTGTTCTGAGCCAGAATGCCCAGTGCTAGAAGGGTCTGGCAGCATTTGATTCAGGAGGCCAGAAGCAGCTGCTAGAAGTATTTCTGTTATCCGTATCTAAGTACAGATAAGTATGAGCCAGGTGAAAGCTTAAAAGGGACTATTGTTGGGGAAAAGAGTCACCTGCTGAGAGGCATGATGCATGTTAGAAACAGGTTTTCACTGGTAAAAGTCAAAGTAGTGAGCACACAGAGAGTGGCTAAAATATTTTAGATATACTCCCCATCTGGCATGAATAGAAAGAATCCAGCCAGGCCCAAGAGTAAGCTAAACCCCTAACCAGTTTTCTGCCTCGTTAGATTTTAGATGCCAAGCACAAGTGTACAAGAAAACTGCATCTGGAATGTTGGCATGTCGGCTTCAAGTGAATTTTTCATTCACCTAGAAGGACAGAAAGCAGGAATGTCCTTGAGCTTACGGAATAAACTGTGAGAAATCTCTAGGGTTCTTGCTTGCTAACGAAGGGCAAAATTTGGTCTGAAACTTGATTTCCTTAAAACCTGGGAGTGACGTTGTAGGTGAGTTAGCCAACCCGAACTTACCTCAAACATCTATAAAATCTACTAATATCTGTGAAAGGGAACCTGAGTTGTGCATGGAAAAAAAAAAAAAAATGGCTTAGGTCCATTCCATACTTGGCTAGAGAGTAATGGAATCAACATCTGAGAGCTCAGAGCCTCCTAAATCATATTCAAAATGGGTTGCAAAAGACACTGATCCTTTAGACCTCCAAGTGGCTGGTTGCAGGTTTGGGGCAGCCAGAGTCACAGTGGCTCCAGGGGCCCCTGGTAGTTCCCTGCCAGCAGCAGCCTCTCTTCCCCAGGGGCCATGGTCTGGAAAAGGGAAGAAGCACTGAGCCTGTCAAAGAGCCCAACTACAGAGTCTGAGTTGCAGATAAAGGAAGCTGTACTTGACCCAGTTACTACCCTGGACTGCTGTTGCTTTCTCTCTAGTCAAGAGGAGAATTGGGGAAAAGAAATCATGCAGGGATGTTCAGGAAAAGAGAAAGACTAGAAGCAGGAAGACCACAGCCATAGCCCAGGAGTAAAATCCACAGGGCCTGTATTTGAACAGAGACTCTGAAAAAGGAAAGCATGGGACAAATCCTTAACGAAATGTGATAATTTAGTGAGTACTGGAACTAAAAGAGAGGAAGGAATAAACAAGATGAAATAACTTGCCAAGGACCATATAGCAAGTTACTGAAGGTCTGAATGAAATCCACAGTCCTTCACAGAGGAGTTTTGGCCACATAGCCCCAGGCTCCTTTCTGGGAAAATTTGGTGTATTCTTAGGTACCAGAAAGGAAACACAAAAAGGAATAATGGGGTTAATATTCCACAACTCCTACGCTCTTCCCTGAGTAAAGATCAAGTTGTGATCACCCAGCATAGAAAAACTGGCTTGAGGTTCTCTGGTTCATCCTAAATGTCATATTTATATCATCAAAAACAATCCCTGCATAATTTGGTTTGATTCCCAGTTGTTGTTTTTTTCTCATGAGAGAGTCAAGACTTTACTGGCGAAACTGAAATGTACTTCTAAACACCCAGGAACATTTTTAGGGCTGCCAGCATCCGGCCTTCGTGATCTCACAGGTTTCCTTAAAACGTTATACATCCAATGTTGGTGAATGAAGAAGCATATAAGGAAGCACATTATGATTTAAATTATGCAGACTACGATAATGGGTAGAACACAGAAGCAAATATTTTCTTAATCCTGTTAGGCACTGCATGAACAGTCGTTTTGCTTTAAATGATGTATTTCGTTCTTTTCATGTTGTTTTTATAGTAAAACGTGTCTCAGTGGTGCAGCGCCCCCGTAGGCACAGTGGTGTCCAACTGGCGTGTGTGTCGCTTTGATTTGGCAGAGCTTTGATTTAAACACAATGCCAGCCTCCTCGTGAGAGCTAGCATGGGAAAATATGACATTAATTTAAATAGAGTGGCTATTACATGACCTAAACAACACGAAGAGAAGAATTATGTTAAGGTATCATCTTCTGTTGGCTGGTAATTCCAAGGTGTCCTTTCCGCCCCCGGATTTTCTTGGTGAGAGAGGAAAGACACAGACCAGGGTAGGTGAAGGCTTTAGCAACTACAGAATCAGAGGCATGCCTCCTCCAACTGCAATCCAGACTTATTCCATGCAGATTACTCTTCCTAAAGCACAGTTCTGATCACAGCCCTCTCTGGTCAAACTCTCTCCCCACATGGCATCTGAAGAATAACAAGGCAGAATCCCCCGCCATAATTCATCCTGTATGTAGAAGCCAACAAACAGTCACCCAGTAGTGTTCCCTTCTGATTGCAATGTTTACCCCATTATCACATCCTTGAGCACAGTGCTCTTTGCTTTTTTAACTGACCAAATCACTTGTTTCTCAATTTTACTTTTCTTTAATGTATAATTAAACCCAGCCTTTTCTACCAGTTTTACTGCTTGTTTTATTTCTGTTTGTAAATTAAATAGGAACAACTTTTCACTCTCCTGGAGGCTTGCCATCTTCAGGGTGTCCTCAGACCTCCAGGCAATAAGAAGCAAGTCTGCAGGGGCGGGAAGGTGGGGAGGCAAGGGCAGCACTGCCTGGCGCTTGCAGGGAACCCCTGAAACCAGGCAGGAGAGAGTGCAGGGCAGCGCTGACCCAGAGGTGATGCCTCAAGTCCTCCAGGAGGACGCGGCGCCTCCAGGTACCTGCAGAACTCAGCAAACCCAGAGCAAGAAGCAGAGCCCAGAGCCCAGCGGGCCAGGGCGGGATGTGGCGAGACCTACACAGTGGCCGCCAATGTTCACCAGGCTGGTTTCCTTCTTGAAGCAATGCCACTTGACACACAGGCGAAGTTTTCTCTCTATTCTAACAGCAGTGTGGGCATAAGTAGTAAGAGGCCAAATAGTGACACACTTCGTGTGGGACATGTGGCACACCATGGGCTCCTGACTGTTCCCAGTGAGTCCCCATCAAGGATCCCAGGGGAGAGGAGAGGCACCGAGGGGGGACACAGTGAGTAGCAAGGAGCCACATTTCCACCCCGAGGAGGTACTTTGGAATCGAACAGGCCTGCGTGTGATGCCATTTACACTTCCTGATCATCCACTTCACTTCTTTGAGCAACAGTTTCACAAGCTATAAAAAGAGGGGCACACAGAATGCATATAGTAGTTTCCTAGTAATATTAAGTCCCTGGCAGCACACACTGGTGACTGGCTACCCAACATCCATACCCCGATCTCTACCAGCATCCTGATTTGGTGTGCCGGGCCCCAGGGGGATGAACTGTACAGACCTAAGTCAATCATGGTGTCTGGTTCCTGGTCTGGTGAAGGGTCTGAGGGTCTGCCCTAGTCCTGACCCATGGGATCCAAGAGGAATATGGTACAGACACTTGCGGGAATATTTTCTGCCTAACACACGAACCCCCCTACCAAGGTGGTTTCCTCCCCACTCCCCCTGCCTGTTAGAGACAGTGTCACGTGAGGATGTGATGCTGGGAGCAAAGGAGCCCGTGGGGACATGGGCTGCCTGACATTACTGAGGTGCAGAACAGAGAGTAGTAGAGAGCCCAAGACCTCTGTGATACCCCTGGGCTCCTGCACCAACCCTGGAACAGTATAGCCCAGACTAATGCCACGTGAGATTCTTAAACGTCCGTATTGCTTCATCTCCTGATGGTCAAGCCCTCTGGTATTTGTACCCAAAGGCTTTTTTTTTTTTTTTTTTTTTTTTTTTGCGTTATGCGGGCCTCTCACTGTTGTGGCCTCTCCCGTTGCGGAGCACAGGCTCTGGATGCGCAGGCTCAGCGGCCGTGGCTCACGGGCCCAGCCGCTCCGCGGCATATGGGATCCTCCCAGACCGGGGCATGAACCCGCATCCCCTGCATCAGCAGGCGGACTCTCAACCACTGCGCCACCAGGGGAGCCCCCCAAAGGCTTTTTAGTTCTTACAATCCCCTGTCTTTCCCCAGTCCAGCCATGTTTATTCATACTTCCTGACTGTTAAGAGTTAACCACTGCATCAGAGGCCAAAGTCGATGCAAGCCCCAAATGGGCTTGGTAAAAATCAGCAAGAAAACGATTTGGCACACAGTGCAATTTTGGAGTTTTAAACGGTTCCAGTATTAAGCATGGCTTTTAATACCAGGGGCACAAAGCAAAACAAATAAATGCACCGGCGTCTCAAGGGGAAAAAAAAAACATACTACAAGAAGAGCCTAATTCACTTTTTTGCCAATAGTTTCTATTTGGGGCTACACTCACATAAATGTTCCAAAAATGGAACAATAATACACTTCTAGGAAAATAGGAGAGAGAGGTATCTTCAACATTCTCATCTAGGTCCTTGCTACTCAAAGTGGGGTCCATAGACCAGAAGCATCAGCATCACCTGGGAGCCTCTGAGAAACACAGAATCTTGGATCCCACCCCAGACCTAGTGAACAGAATCTGTACTATAGCAAGAGCCCCAGCTGATTCGATGCACAGTGAAGCTGAAGAAGCACTGCTCAAGGGCACCGTCTTCCTAGCAGGCACCACGGCACGATTCAGTATGACCGGAAGACCTCCAAGTACAGCCAGCTCCACAGCTTCCCTCCTTCACCTCTTTAGTAAAGAGAACCACAGCAGTAGAAAGAGAGTGGCTTGGAAAAAGTCGAGTGCACATTCATGTATTTTATGACACGTAAGTACAAGGCCAACACTACAAACGAAAATCATGTCCTACACAGAACTGTCTGACCCAGTGATTCTAATGTGTCACGCAGGAAAAATTCACACACGTGGCACACCTCCGTGGGAATACTCAGATTTGTACAAAATCTTTTTATAATACATTTACATAATTTATAATCACAAAACTTAGTAACAGTCTGTCCATAACAGCTGCTCACTGGAGGTGCCAGGGCATAGAAGAGTCCGGTTGCGGGTAAGCATCAGCCTCAGCACAGATATGTGTGACACTAAACCTCTCTCTCCCCCTAATGAAAGCTCTGAAATGCAGTTGTGTGAGGGTGATAGCATTATAATATTAAAGTGATAACAATGAATCCACTCAATTTTTAGGCAAGTCAATAAGAAATATGTTGGTACCTTATCTGCTATTAGTAATCAATTATTCACATACCACCTCACTATGGGGGGGTGGGGCACACCACCTGTCCTGCTCTGGAGGGAGGGACCCCAAGAGAGACCAGATAGAACCAAAGAGAGTTTTCTGAAAACCCTCGCTTTCCACCCAAACTTCTTTGCCTGAATCAGACTCCTGGTTTTCAATTCTATTTATTCCTTCTCGTAAGCAAATGGTCTCAATGGCCTGGGCTGGTTCTACAGACTGCAGCCCCACCCACATGTGCCATGGTGTCCAAGGCATTCAGGATCAGGAAATAGGATCTGCCATATTTCCAGAGCCTGGGCCCTAGGGAGTCACTTCTAGCTGCTCTGTACAAGTCCACGTTTCCCATCTATTAATGAGGGAGAGGCAGTCCCGACCGTGTTTGAAATATCAGAGAATAACAATTTCACAGCCTTTTCTGAGGGCAAAAGAAGAAATCAGAAGACATCTTTTTATTCCTAAAGCTAGAGTTTCACCTTTCAAAGCACACACACAAAAAAAAACCCACAAAGAAGCAAACCTTCCCATGACTGGTATTTCATGTATGTAGACTCTCGAACTTGCCATCAACAGGTTTCCTTCAGATGTGCTACATTTCTACTTATAAAGGAAAAGTTCTTAGCACTTATTTGTACTTCATCCATGGAGTCAACATCAATCCACAGTGACACAGACAAATTATTTTAAAAATTCAACAGAGGCATTCTCGGTAAAAATTTGGAGGCTACACAAGCTGCCAGCCCTCCCCAATTCCTCAACCATTCTCACAATCAATACAACACAGGCTTAAAAGAGACAAAAAGAAGAATAAGTGGTAGCTGGTGTCAATTCACAGTTGGCTCACAGTTCAGCTGACTAATACAGCCAATTAGCCCCAGCGTGAAGGAGAACACCAGTTTAAGACAGTAGCAAACTACCGATAATCTGCCCATCCATGTCAGAATCGCTGAACCCTTCCCCAAAGCCCAAAGCAGGTGAACTTCCGGGGAGAAATGGAGCCAGAGGCCACACCTGGCGGGCCAGCAGCAGAAGGAAGGGGGGCCAGGAAGGCTGGAGCAGTAAACCCAGACCAGGTCTGCTGCAGGTGCAGGCAAGAGCCAGCTTTCTCAAGTCTAAAGACAGACACACCAAGAGCCCACTTGTGGTCAACTTTCTATCAACTGCGATAATTACAGTGAGCAAAGGAGCGCCACAGAAAATCCCCAAGTCACAAACTCATTCTCCCTGGCTCCCCAGTGGGAGTGGGAGGGATATTTTTAAAGATGCTCTGGTGAAAGTAGCCACAGGACAGATGCTTGGCTTACTCTCTGCTCCATGCCCAAGACCACCCTCTGATTTGAATGCTTTCAAATAGGACTGAGAATGCCTTTAGTGAGTGAGGCTAATGAAGGGACACTGAAACACTCTGATTCAAGATAGATCCTCGGAAAACATCTTGTCAACCTTCCTTATTTTTCAGCTGAGGAACTGAACCCCGGGACAGCCAAGCTGTCAAAAGGCATTGCGTGAAGAAGCAGGTGGGGGAGGGGGCAGGGAGCCTAATGGCGAGGAAGTCAGCCAAGGATAAAAAGTGAAGTCTGGGGAGGTCTGGAGTGATCTGCTTTTACGACCTTCAGAATGACCTCCAACGAGGCCACAATCACTCAGCAGTCCTCAGTACCCTCATCTGTAAGACCCGACTCTGCTGAACTGACAGCAAAGTGAGGGGAACACTAGGTAAGCATATTATACAGGGATCATCATTTCCGAAGCCAAAGGCATGCTCTGCAGTCACTGGGGGCTCCTGGCTGGCCATACCCACAAAGACAGGCACAAGCAACTTAGATCAAAGATTAATGAGTCTAAATTTCCAATGCAATATTCATATACCTCCAGGTGGTCTTTTTCATACAAATCTCCACTCAACTAGCTCGACTATCAGAAGCTTCCAATAAACCAGAATGACCTATCTGTACACTTTTAAAGAGATGGTCCCTACGGGAGATGATTAAAATAGCACAATTCCAGTTGCCACAAGTATTTAAAGCAACAATTCACATCATTTTCACAAAGTTTCAAGAAGGATTAGTCGGGGATAACGCAATCTTCGAAGAATCTGCAGATTTTTAAATCTGTGATAAAGAAAACCTCATATTTAAAACTCCTGACACTGAGGAGAGTCACTAAAATATGAGGAACATACATTAAAATCTATTGCTCAGTATTCTTTTTTTTTTTTTTTTTGGGGGGGGGTACGCGGGCCTCTCACTGTTGTGGCCTCTACCGTTGCGGAGCACAGGCTCCGGACGCGCAGGCTCAGCGGCCACGGCTCTCGGGCCCAGACGCTCTGCGGCACGTGGGATCCTCCCGGACCGGGGCACGAACCCGTGTCCCCCACATCGGCAGGCGGACTCTCAACCACTGCGCCACCAGGGAAGTCCCGCTCAGTATTCTTTTAATTTAAATTTACTACATAGTCACATGTTCATTCATTCATTCAACCACTATTGACTGAGTTCTTACTATTTCCATTCTAAACTCTAGCACTATAGAACAGAAACCCCTGCCTTCATGGAGCTGACTTTAAGTCGGGGCAGGGGTGGGGAGGAGAGATAAATACAGGTAATAAAATTATGAAGCACAATAGACAGCAGTGGTTCTCAGACTCTAGTGTGCATCAGAATCATGAGAGGGCTTCTTAAAATATGGATTGCTGGACCCCACCGCCAGAGTTTCTGACTCAGCAGAAACTAGGGATGGAAGAGGACAAGAATTTGCATTTTTATCAGGCTCCTATGGTGACGCTGATACCGCTGATTTAGAATCACACCTTGAGAACCACTAATGTAGGATACATTAATGTGTACAATAAAGATAAAAAGATCAGGGGATGGAGAGTATGGGGCAGAGGTGCTTGCCATTCACCATAGGATGCCATCCATGGAAGCCTCACTGATGGGACATGTGAGGTATTGAGTAGAGCATTCCAGGTAGAGGGAACAACCCATGCAAAGGACATGAGACAGGAGCATGAGTGGCAAGGAGGCCAGTTTGACTGGAGGAAAGTGAGGGAGAGGAAGGACTAGGAAATGAGGTCAACAAGCTAAGGAGGAGCCAGACCTTGTAAGGCCCAGGAGGCCACCATTAGGACTCTGACTGAGGTGGAAAGGCATTACAAGGTTTTGAGTAAAGCCATGACACAAGTTGGCTTATTTAACAGCATCACTCTGGATGCCGCGTAAACAGCTGAGCACACAGGGACAAGGACAGAAGAGGACCTCTTAGGAGGCTACGGTCATAATCCAGGGGAGAGATGATGGTGGCTTGGACCAGGATGACTGCAGGGGAGATGGTGAGGCATGGTTCACAATAGCATTTGCTGACAAATCGGACAGGACATGGGGTGTAAGAGAAGAAGGGTCAGGAACATTAGATTTCTGCCCTATTACATAGAAGGATAGAGCTGCCATTAAAAGAAGCAGGGAAGACAGTGAGAAGGGCCGTTTGTTGGGGGGGCATGGGGGTTACAGAGCTATTCTGTATTGCAGTTATACAATTTTTAGAGCTGAAAGGAAACTTGAGAGCCTAAGAGCCTCACTTTATAGGTGATATATGGCCAGCAAAGAACTTGAGGGAGGGCACAGGGTAAGTTAGTGACCTGGGGGCTAGATAATCCTTGGCGACTGTGTTCTCAAGTGTACTCTGTGAAATCAAGTGTTATAGTATATTACATAGGGTGTACATACATGTTAAATCTATTTAAATTTCCTAAAAATCTCTAATCTACATATGATACATGCAGTAACTTATGAGATGTTACTGATCAAAAATGCCTAGTCCCAAATTACTCATATTTACTATACATATTTGAGATTTATCCCCAGGACAACATATTAAACTAGACCTAGAGTGGCTAACTTAAATTCCTCGGGTATATGCATTTCTCTCCACTTACAAATTTTTTTAATTAAAGGTCATAGCAAATTGTTGACAGCTGTCTGTTTCACCTGAGCTGTAAACTCCAGGACAGCAGACACGAAATTTCCATTGCTGATGACAGATCAGCTCAGAGACTGTGCCTGGAACACAGTAAATGTTCAATAAATATCTGTCAACTAATCACCCCAGAGGCATTGAACCCGAACACCTAATGTTCACCTTTTCACCAGAGAAGGACCATTTTTGTTAGAACAACTGAAGGTTCTGGGAAACAAAAAGTCAACGAAAACAATAAAAATGACCCAGCAAAGAACTGAGTTGAACTGCTCTGCTCTCAGTCTCAAAACTCTGGAGAGGGTGTGGAGAAAAAGGAACCCTCCTCCTACACTGCTGGTGAGAAGGCAAACTGGTGCAGCCACTATGCAGAACAGTACGGAGGTTTCTTAAGCAACTAAAAATAGAGCTACCATAAGATCCTGCAATCCCACTTCTGGGCATACAGCCAAAGCAAACCATAATTCAAAAAGATACATGCACCTCAATGTTCATTGTAGCACTATATACGTAGCCAAGACGTGGGAGCTACCTAAGTGTCCATGGACAGATGAATGGATAAAGAAGGGTGTGTGTGTGTGTGTGTGTGTGTGTGTGTGTGTGTGTGTGTGTGTGTGTGTGTGTGTGTCATCACTGGACTCTTAGCCATAAAAAAGAATGAAATAATGCCATTTGCAGCAACACGGATGCACCTAGAGATTATCATACTAAGTGAAGTAAGCTAGACAAAGACAAATATCATATGACATCACTTACATGTGGAATCTTGAAAAAATGATACAAATGAACTTATACAAAACAAAAGTAGGCCCGCAGACTTAGAAAACAGACTTATGGTGACCAAAGGGGAAAGGGGGTATGGGGAGGAATAAATTAGAGGAGTTTGGGATTAACATATACACACTGCTATATATAAGATATACAACCAACAAGGACCTCCTATCAATATTTTGTAATAACCTATAAGGGAAAAGAATCTGAAAAAAAAACAGGTACATACATATGGATAACTGAATCACTTTGCTGTACACCTGAAACTAACATGATATTGTACACCAACTAAGCTTCAATTAAAAAAAAAAAAAAAACTCTTGTTTTCCCCAGACCTCAGCAGCTTGTGGTAATACATGAAATTTAATTTAATAATGACAGTGCAGGCCCTTAAAGACAGGAAGAAAGAAGGGAAGGGAGGAAGAGAGAGAAAGGGAGGAGAGGAAAGGGGCAGGGGAGGGGAGAAGGGTGGACGGAGGGAGAAGGGTCCTCCTGCACTCTTCCTTGAAGCTCAGCCCTGTCCCCCTGCAGCTGAACGTGCACAGCTCAGGAAAGATTCAGAGCAAAGTGGTCCTCCCCCATTGAGTTCACCCGGTAAGATTTCCTTAGACTGCGGCTCAAACAACTGCTAGCAGCTGTTAAAGGATGGGAAGCTGCTGAAAATCTCCCCAAGTATTTCTCTCCTATGGTATACAAATGGAAAGGAAAACTAAGTTTCCAGAATTGATTGTATACGTGGTTCACACCACAGGGTTCACCAAATGGTACCGTTTGTCAAGATCCCGAAATTCAGGAAGCCACATTAATTTGTTGTCTTTATTTACTTAACCCCCCCAAAAAAGGAATAAATGAGAATTTTGGCATAATTTGTTAAACCATAATTCACATAACTATCAAACTTCCTGAAACTCAAAACATACTTTGGTCCACTATAAAGCAATTTATACCCTCCCCCAAGATTTTAATTTGCACTGTACTCTATTTTCTGAGTGTGCCCAATGTCTTTTAAATTCATGCTTTTGCTCCACGCTTCCTTGACTTAATCATTTCATTGCTAGCTGGCTATGGCGGAGCTTGCCTAAAATCAGAGCTGAAACATGTCTGTTAAAAAACTATTTCAGGCTTAATAAAATGGACATTTCACATGGAACGATAATTCACTTATTATTATAAATGAAACTATACCCTGAATTGTTTAGATGCGTTCGTTGATGTAAATCTCATAACTTTCTGGAGACTAGTTTGGAGAAATTTACTAAATTGAATTATATTTTTAAAAAATTATTTCAGCCTTAAAAGTATGCATTAGTGTATGAGCCTAAATATTTTAAATACGTTCACCTTCCTCTCTGTTAGGGTGATATATTCTTGCTTGTTTGAACTTTCAGCTGAGACTCACACAAGCACCCCTATCATTCCTGAATGCATATGGGTGCAGAGCCCAGTGAGACCGCTCAGATCACATTGGCCAAAAGGTCGTGGACACCTGCCACGTGCCAGGCACTAATAGGGAGTGTTGAGATGAACACATGGGGTTTCTACTGCTGATAAGTTTTGATATACGGTCTGGAGGGAAAAGGGGGACGTAGAGACCCAATTTCACTATCGTGTAATAGGCAATCCAGTTGGAGTGTATTAAGGGCACTTTCAAGCCACCAGGGTAAGGTGCTTAATGCAGCAAGAATGGGGGTGGTAGAGGAAAGGATGGGAAGGGCTTTCTCAAGGGAACTGAATCGGGAAGGAGAAGAAGTGAGCCAGGTAAACAAGGGGGATCACAAAGAAGTAAAGAGAAAGCACTGGCGGACGAGACTGGAAAAACAGTCAGGGCCTTCATATGCCATATTAGGGAACCAGGGCTTTAGTCTATCAGCAACAGTTTTAAACTTTAGGCCAGGTAATCAGATGGTCAGATTTGCATAGTAGATTCTTTACTCCGGTGATACTGAGGAAACTGATGGAAAGAAGAAAGAAAGAGGGAGAGCAAAATGATATGGCAGGCGGTCACACGAGGTGCCTTCAACCTCACCTTCCCAGCCGCCTCCCTGTGACCTTAGGACACCTTGCATAATTAAAGGGCACGACCCCATTTCAATACAAAAGCAACAGGAGCTAACTAATTCTAAAATGGAATGTGTGTTAACTCCTTTAACCCTCTGGTATTTTCACACTGCACAGATGTGGAAACTGAAGTGCAGGGAAGTTGAATAACTTGGCTACAGGGCCAGGATTGGACTCACAGCAGTCAGGTGTCAGAGCCCATGCTCTAGACCAAAGCACCCTTAAATATGGAGACATCATCCTTTCCTGATCCGATGCCTCATGGGCTTCAGAGCTCTCTTATACTAATCACAGGCTGCCTCCGGTGCACCTAGGGAGCCCAAACCACCTTGCTTGAAGCAGCAGCCTCTCTTCCCTATAACATGAGAAATATTCCTTCCCCCCCCCCATCCAAGTACACTTTACCAAAGCCAAAGAACATAGAAGGAACACCAAAGAGCCCAGCAGCTGTGGGTATAAAAACTCCACCACCTTGCACTTTCCTCTGGCTCCTTGAGAATAATATCTGAATACTGGAAGCAAGTTAAGTCTAGTTGCAAGTTTTCCTGGGAGAAGTTTTAGTCATAGGGTTTTCAGCATTCAAGAAGCTGACTAAAGCTGAAAATGCATTCGAAGGCTAAATAAGGAAAAAATCTCCCTCCCAGAAAAGAGATGCTACCCAAAGTCACACCAATGTGCCTTAGACAGTGAAAAACCTAGGGCATAAGCTGATATGTATGGGCTCAGATACACTGAGATAGATGTGGTGATAACTTTCTAAATTTCTAGGCTGCCATAGTTAGCTAGTACCAGATTTGATTTCTGTCATGAAAAACTAGGAATGGGAAATTCACATTCACTCACATACACACACCTAAAAGGCAAAAGTAAGTGAAAATGAGCATGAGATCTACCGTACATAATACAGTTGTATGTTTCTAGAAAGTTTTTCAGAAATCAATCATTTTGAAATTAACATTTTTAGAGTAGATTAAGAGTGGGCACTATTTGTAAAAAATCCTAAGATAAATATATTTGTAGTGACCACCCCAAAGAGACCTGTTTTATATGAATTTCTGTTTTAAAATAGTGTCTCTCATAATTCTGGACAAACAGCCTTAGACACTTGCCAGACAAAGCACTAAGCTCTTCCTGACAGTTTATGACAGAGCATCAAATTAGAAAAGAAAATGCTAGACCATGGGAAAAGCATGCCATTCAAATAGCCACTCCTTCTATCATATTGTAGCAAAATCTGTTACACTTACCAAAGCATCCTCTCCAAGTTTATTATCAGGAAGTCTCTCACACTCACACACACACACAGGTTTTCTGAGCACAGAAGATCTAATAAGAAGTAAAGCATTTTCTTTCAAACCCTGAGTAGGCAATCCTCAGGTTTTAATTCACTACATTTAACCTGAAGTTTTTTAGTATGAAAAGAGCGTGGTGTCACTACCACGCTTAATCCTGCACCAAATGATGCCTAAGATGATGGCTTCTCCCATCCCCTAAAACCTTAGCAGTGATGCTGTGAGCAAGGGGGGAAAAGGTGCTAAATATCTTCTCTGGCCCCAAACAGAATTGATTTGCAGAGATGGAGAAGTGCTAGTGATTGCTATTGGTCTTCCACCAAAAACTGAGATCACTCAAATCAAGATTTAGGGTTTTCTTCCCAGAAAACCCACAGACGTGGCGTCACAGGCTCTGGAGCCAAACTGCCCAGAGCTGAAGCCTGACTCCACCACTTATTCTGCGTGTGACCTGGGCCACTTACTTCCCTTCTCCGTATCTTAGCTTCTAGCATGTAAAGTAGGCATAATAAGAGCACCTCCCTATGGGGCTGTGGTGAGGCTGAATGAGTCACAGTGCACTCAGCACATGGAACCAGGCCTGGCACACAGGAAACACTCGATACACGTTAGGTACTGATTTTACAGCCACACTCAATAAAAATATATATAATACCCATGGAATTGGAACTGCTGGAAATAGAACCAAGCATACCAGCGTTATTCACCACACTTGTTGGCTGTATAATAAGGCAAGAGTTTCTAGGGGTCTGAGCCTGGGCCCTTAATGTTCCCTTTTCTAATAAAAAGTTCTGAAAAACAGAATATATACACACACACACACGTGAGCGCGTGCACGCACACACACGTGTATATATACATACAGAGTGAGTGATTTTCATAAAAAATGTTATGTTTTCTATTAGAATAGCAAGAAAACTCGTTTTAAAAGAATACTCGTATTAATACTCTCAAGGTAAACAAACATTATATTCAAAGAAATAAATGCAAAGTTCTCCCCAGTCTAACTCGTATTTCAAAAAACAGAGCCTAGAGAGCATAAAGATGTGAAGGAAAGAGAGTACAAATAATCTGAGTAAAAGCAGTGGATTTTTTGTCCAAATAAAACAGCAACAAAGAGACGGTCTAGCTCTGCTGTTGCTGTGAGTCTCTGCTTTCAACTCTCCCACCCTCCCCTACTTCACCCACCCAAGATGCCAGCAAAAGGCCTGAGGACTCCTGGTCCGAGTTTTTCAGGCAGTGACCCACTGCCTGACTAAGAAAGTCAAACTCCTGTAACATGGGGAGAGCAGCAGCATCCAGCTCTTCCAAGAAATCACTACAAATGTTTTTGGTTTTTTTTAATGCAATAATCTTATTTTAGAGTTAAAACCACACAAAAAAATTTTAAATACTGTATAAACTCAATGTTATGCTCAGGTTAGAGGACACGGAGAACATTCACTGTGAATTCTAGAAAAGCTATAATGGCTCCAGAGATGTATCAACAGAAAGTGCACACTTACATGCCTGATAGCCGACCATTACTCACTGGGAAGTGAGGCTTCCGGGTAACGTCATTACACAAGCATGAAGTTGCACACACAAAAAGGACACCAAGGAAAGCCTGGAATGGCTGTCTACAAGTCCTCACCATGTGCCAGGCACTGTCCTAAGCACCACAGACACCGACTCATTTAACCCTCATGACAACCCAAGCGGTGGCTTCCTGCACGGGCCCTTCCGAACCCAGGAGCCGAACATCGCACCCACCAGCTGGTTACACTCAACACCACCACCCGGGGTGAGGAAAAAACCCACAGACCTGAGAGGGAGAGAAAAAGTCGGGAAATCTTACCTCGGGGGATCCCAACTGAGAAAAAGGAAAAGGACAATGTGCTCCTGAAGGCCCAGAGAAGGAGCTCGGGTCGGTAATCTGACAAGAAGAATGGGATGGAGTGACTGGCAGAGTAGCAGGTGGTAGAATAAGCCAGGGGCTGACCTGCCTCTGCACTTCAAAGGCAGTTCACTGCTGTTTTGACCCTTTTAGTGAGAAATGATCATTTCATCACAAAACAGAGAAAATTAGCTGTACTTTTTTATCAGCTTAGAGCAAGTTTAATGACAAGTTAGCTTCCAAGTTCCATAATTAATAAGCAACCCCTTTTTATAATTCATACAGCCCCTCAGAGCTGAACCTCCTGCAAGACGAATTTGAGGTACATGTGACCTCCAGGCAGTGCGAGAGGCAGTCTGTGCGATCCTGTCAGTTGGAATAACAGTAGTAGCAGTAGTTAACAGTAGAAACAGTAGCGGTAATAGGATTAGCAGTAGCAGCTGCTGCTATTTTCTGTGTATCTATAATGTGCCAGCCACTGTTATAAGAGTGCTAGATACGAAGAGCCTCATTTGATTTCACAAAAAAAGATGAAGTCGGGGGCGGGGGGGGGGGGGGGGCTTCCCTGGTGGCGCAGTGGTTGAGAGTCCGCCTGCCGACGCAGGGGACATGGGTTCGAGCCCCAGTCCAGGAAGATCCCACATGCCGCGGAGCAGCCGGGCCCGTGAGCCATGGCCACTGGGCCTGCACGTCCGGAGCCTGTGCTCCGCGGCGGGAGAGGCCACAGCGGTGAGAGGCCCGCGTACCGCAAAAAAAAAAAAAAAGAGATGAAGTGGGTTATACCTGTATCTCCCTTTAAGGAAACTGAGTCTTTAAGACGTTGAGCCACTTGACCAAGGTCCCAGAGCTTGAGTGGCAACCTGGGAATTTCAACCAAGCCAGTTGATCTCAGAGATTATCTTCTTAACAGCTAGACTATCTGATGCTGGACGGTTTGAAGCTTTCAGTTGTTTAGTTGAAGTCTTTTCTTCATAATGTCCCTAGCCTGTGGGATAAAGGCCACTCTCTAGAGGAAGGACAAGATACGCATACATAAGGCACTAACTTAGATGACTCAAGAACAAAAGTCAGCATCAATAATGATAAGAGCCTCCAAAGCAGGGAAGGGAAAGAGAGATGAATCAAGAATTGGCCAAAGACTGATGAGGACCAAAGCCAGGTGATGGGTACCAGAGGATTCTTCTTACTCTTCTCTACTTTGGGCTACGTTTGATAACTTCCATAATAAAAGGTTTAAAAACGGCTCTGACTTATTGCAAGTTCATTAAGTTTGTTGAGTCATTTCTTTTCATTTGTTTCACTACGTCATACTTCCACATGGTTCAAAATTCAAAATGTTACAAAAGGTCTATACTAAGCAGTCCACCCCTGCTCCCACTGCCATTATCCTTCTAACGTTTCTTTATATAAATATATATATTCTTATTTCTCCCCATTTCTTTCACAAAAGGTGGCATATTATACACATTGTATTTCACCTTGTTGTGTTCACTTAACCGTGTAGCCTGGTGATTTTTTTTCATGTCAGTGTACAGAGAACTTTTCATTCTCCATTGGTAGGTCTTCCATAGTGAAGATACACCATATACCATATTTAACTGGGACACCTCCGTTGTTCCCAATCTCTCGTTATCACAATAAATAAGCTTAGACTGTCTTTTCCTGTCTATTGTCATTTTGGGGGTCACACTAAGCATTTCTCACATTCATTTACTTAATGCAACAACAGTAAGCAAGGGTGGATCCAGGCTTCATGGGACATAAAACTTATACTATTTGGAAGATACTCTGTAAAACAGAGAATACAAAATTATGAGTAAAAAATTAGGTATAAATGTGTGTATTTCTTTAAAATTAAAAATTCAGGGACTTCCCTGGTGGCCCAGTGGGTAAGACTCCGCACTTCCACTGCAGGGGGGCATGGGTTCGATCCCTGGTCAGGGAATTGAGATCCCGCATGCCATGCGGCACAGCCAAAAAATTCTTTTTTAATTTTAAAAAGGGATTTCCCTCGTGGTCCAGTGGGTAAGACTCCGCACTCTCAATGCAGGGGGCCCGAGTTCCATCCCTGGTTAGGAAACTAGATCCCGTACTCATGCCGCAACTAAGAAGTCCACATGCCACAGCTAAAAATCCCACATGCTGCAACTAAGACCCGGCACACCCTAAATAAATAAATAAATAAATAAATAATTTTTTAATTTAAAAAATTCATTACCAATTCACTGGAGGTTTTTTTTTTTTTAATAAATTTATTTATTTATTTTTGGCTGCTTTGGTTCTTTGTTGCTGTGCGCGGCTTTCTCTAGTTGTGGCAAGCAGGGGCTACTCTTTGGTGCAGTATGCAGGCTTCTCATTGTGGTGGCTTCTATTGTTGCTGAGCACGGGCTCTAGGCACGTGGGCTTCAGCAGTTGTGGCATGGGGGCTCAGTAGTTGTGGCTTGCGGGCTCTAGAGCACAGGCTCAGTAGTTGTGGCACACGGGCTTAGCTGCTCTGCGGCATGCGGGATCTTCCCAGGCCAGGGTTCGAACCCGTGTCCCCTGCATTGGCAGGCGGATTCTTAACCACTGCGTCACCAGGGAAGCCTTTCACTGGAGTTTTAAAGATTAAGGTCCTTTCTTCTAGGATCTTTTTAGACAATTTAATAAAAATGCCTGTATAGAAATACCTCCCGACTGCAAACTGGCATCTCCTCTCTACCCAGAACACTCTGTAACTCCCCAAAACACATTGCACTTACAGGGGCCTGAATCCTAAGATTCAACAGCTGCACAGGAAATCCACGTCTTCCTGAATGATAGGCATTATCATCACCATCTCACAGATGGGGAAACTGAGGCTTCGAGATGCAATAACTTGCCCCATGTTGCACAGTGGGTAGTAAATTGGGCCTGTTTGATTCCAAAGCCTTTGTGCTTAACTGACACAATGAGTGCCTCCCCAGTGGTCTTGAACTTGACTAAATTTATCTTTTCAAAGGGGAGGACTAATACAAGATAACACTTCCATTATTAGTTCCCTAGGGAAGAAACATTTGTTCTGAAACAAATTCTCAGTTTCCCTTTGGTACTTTCAAGACATCTTGTCTCTTCTTTAAAAAAATAACTCAGTAAGGGTCCCTGTAAGTATACCTAACTAAATACAGAGCCTAAGGTCAGCATCATGCTAGCCATACAGGCCTGGGCATCATCACCTGACTGGTCCTCTGGTACCGAGAGAGGGGCAAACAATGAAACAAAGAGATGACTCAAGGCTTATCCTTTGTGTTGAGGGTGTGTTTGTTTCCTGCTGAACTCTCACACTTCTAGTAATAACCCCAGATCCTCAGATTTGTCCAGAAACAAGAGTGGGACCAAGAACTGCCATCAACTTTGTTCTAATAACTAGACATGCAAAGACGCTAAACCTATGCTAGAAGGTAGGACTCTTCCACTCCAACTCAAATAGAAGCCGATTAGGCTGATTCAACATCTTCAACATTTCATCAACAACACAGCTAGATGGGTGATCTTCACACCAAGGATGTTGGTAGGACGTGCTGCTGGTGATATTTAATGCCCGGAAGCCAGAAGGCTGAACACCCTACGATGACAGGGACAGTCCAGTATGGAGAAGGACTGTCCAGCCAAAAATGCCCAAAGCAATGATGGCTGAGAGGATGCTGAGACAGACCTTCCCAGACGGGGCGTAAAACAAGAGTTGATATGAACATGGCTACATGTTAAAGCAGGCCTTTCAGGCTATTCTAGGAGCATTAACAAAATGAGAGGTTCTGCACATAGAAGGCTCCTGCCTGATGCTCTCACTCATTTGACCTTTACTGCCTTGCCATGCCTATCAACTGTCAAGAATCTCCATGAAGCGCCGGATTTAAGAGCAAAATAAGCCCTAGATTTTAAGAGTTCACAATTCTTTCAGCTACCTCTTGAGAAATAAAAGGTTTAAAATTAATGTGTACAATAGTTTTAAACTTTCAAACTCATCCAAAAACTCTCAAAAGTGCTTCTTACAGTTATATAAATATCACCATTATTCAATCTGGAAGGTAGAAAATATTAAAAAATTAAAAGTAAAATTGTTCTTTATTAAAAGGCCGCATTCTAGGGCTTCCCTGGTGGCGCAGTGGTGGAGAGTCTGCCTGCCGATGCAGGGGACACGGGTTCGTGCCCCGGTCCGGGAAGATCCCGCATGCCGCGGAGCGGCTAGGCCCGTGAGCCACGGCCGCTGAGCCTACGCGTCCAGAGCCTGTGCTCCTCAACGGGAGAGGCCACAACAGTGAGAGGCCTGCATACTGCAAAAAAGAAAAAAGGCCACATTCTAAAATAGCAGGAAAACATGTTATACCTCAGACCGAAACATTCTATGATAGGGCAGCCCAGATACAGTGGTACATACAATGGAATACTACTCAGCCGTTAAAAAGAATGAAATTTTGCCATGTGCAACAACATGGATGGACTTGGAGGGTAGTATGCTAAGTGAAATAAGTCAGACAGAGACAGACAAATACTGTATGATATCACTTATATGTGGAATCTAAAAAACAGAACAACTAGTGAATATAACTAAAAAGAAGCAGACACTCAGATATAGAGACCAAACTCATGGTCACCAATGGGACGAGGGAAAGGGGGAGGGACTGTAAAGGGGTACAAACTACTATGTATAAAATAAGCTACAAGGATACACTGTACAACATAGGGAATATATCCAATATTTTATAATAACTATAAATGGAGTATAACCTTTAAAAATTGTGAATCACTACACTGTACACCTGTAACTTATGTAATATTGTACATCGACTATACTTCAATTTAAAAACACAGATTACATGCAATTTGTTCATTTCTTAGGAACAAGTCTACATCTTTGAAGCCCTAACACTTCTGTAAACAGGTAAAGAATGTTTTATCTTTGTCAGCTTTACCTGCTATTTGTACTGAGCCATCCTCACCCAGAAGAATATTACCAGCTTTTAAATCCCTATTAGAAAAAAAAAAAAAAGGAGAATTTAATTGTGGAGTACAGACATTATATTCACTCAGGGAGATTTTAATACATATCATACAATGGAGATGTTAGACAAAATTATTATTTTATAAATACTAAAATTACATCACAGATTTTAAAAGTTACAAAGGTACATTGTGATTTTATAGTTTGCTCCTGGGGTATGATTAGGATTTTAGTAACAAATAGTTTATGTGCTATCATTATCCAGATTTAATTAAAACAGTAATTCGTAGATTATTTCATGTTACAGAGTTATAGATTGCCATAGACACACAATACTATCATTTTATCAAGAATTAAAGCCCAGTCTATGTAAAGCTGTTCTACTTCCACTTAAATGTGTCTGTGATGCAATTTCCAATCAATCCCCTCAGCCTCTAAAACAATGGATTTGATCAGTCTCTCCTCTGGGGAGATACTGATGGTAAATACTAATTACAATACTCTGTAATGTATTTCTTCACTATACAGAAGTTGTGTTGAGTAGTCTTAACACTTAAGAAAAATGACAATTTACAATTTGTAAGTTTGACTTCTAAAGTAATATTTTTTCTAATTATTGAAAGACATAGTAGATATCATTAAACATACAGCTCACTTATAGCTCAGGGCAAGGGAATTGCAATATTCATATTACTGTTAAGTGGTTATTTACTTGCAGCAATTCCTAAGAGCCCAAGGAGCACTAACCCATTTGAAGCATCAGGCATTCATATGCGATGCTGTTTAGCTATTTAAAGAATTAGCATTTTATGCCACAAAAGAGATGAAATTACTGCCTCCCCTCCTTCTCTTCCACCACCATGTCAAAAATAATTAACATATTAAATGTCTGGAACACTCTCGTCTGTATTAGAAAGTCAGAGGTGCTATCCAGTTCAAATGAGTATACTTCAAATGAGTATAAAATGTAAACTGATTTTTTTTGAGTCCCCACAGTACTTTCTGTAGTCTACTCTTATTTCAGTGAAAGCAGATAAACCAATATACCAATATAATTCATCAAAACTTGTTCTCTTGTTTCGTTCTTAAGTACTTTTTTCCCATCTATTTAAACTACCTAAGTTAGAGATATGTCAATACCTACCTGTGAGGTGTGTTTCCTTAGTATTCTTTACTAACTAGGACTGAAGATATGAACAGCTGAATTTAAACATCTCTGCAGGGGTCATACCTGTGAATCTGACCATTTCTGTGTAGATAGTCTAAGCCTTCCAAAACCTCTTTAAGAATTGTTGCTATTATTGCCTCTTCCAGAACTCCGTTCTTGTGTTCTCCTCGGTTAATGATGTATTTTATGATATCCAACATTGAACCTAAGTGGACAGACAGAAGAATTGAACAACTGTATAAGCACCTTCATTACCTTTCCAGAATAGCCCTCCCTATTTAAAAAACTAAACGAGGGACTTCCCTGGTGGTCCAGTGGTAAAGAATCCACTTTACAATGCAGGGGACGCAGGTTCAATCCCTAGTCAGGGAACTGAGATCCCACATGCCGCAGGGCAACGAAGCCCGAGAGCTACAACTACTGAGCTCGCGCGCCTCAACGAGAAAGCCCGTGTGCCGCAAACTAGAGCCCACGCGCCCTGGAGCCTGCGCGCCACAACTAGAGAAGAGAAAGCCCACACGCCGCAACTAGAGAGAAGCCACAACGAAGACCCTGAGTGCCACAGCTAAGACCTGACACAGCCACAAATAAATTAAATAAATAAATAGATAAGAAATTTTTAAAAATCCTTAGAAAGATAAAAAGCTAAACGAAAACAACAAAATATAGTTTTCATTTGTTTATTTAACACAAATATTCCCAAGGCATACAAACAATTGCATGGTAGCTCGTGACCAGAAAAACACTAAATCCAAGTTTGCAAGCACACATCCAGCTGAACTCAATGAGAGGGATTCTGAGTCAGGAAGCAGAAGACTGTTCACGGCCACTTCACAGTTAGTCCCTTTTCCGTAGACATGCAACTGCTTACAGATTAAAAGAGGGTTCGGGATGTCTAAACTGAGAAAGAAAGAACAAGAGGCCTGGAGAAAAGACAGCAGGGAACTTCTGAGAGAAAGAAGCGCAGTTTTTCCTCAACCTCAGGTAGGAGGAGAGAAAAAATGTCTGTTGCCTTTAGACCCCTGCTTATAACCAGAAGATTCCTTTCTGTGACTCTAGGCAATCGTCATTTACATTTACTTGAGGCGTGATGTACAGAGTTTAATAATAAAGAAATAAATACATAGTATTTTGTTACTATAAACAGATTAGTATCCTTGGCACTGAGAATTCATGTTTCAACACATGTTAATTAATATTCTAAACTTCCCAGTCACCTTAAGAGCCTTAATTACCTGGGGGTTCAACACTTCTGAAAAGTTACGAAATAGCCTATCTCAGGACCTGAATTTGTCTCCAAGCTCTCCCTGATTTAACTAAGAGGACTGAGTTTCCCCATCAGATATTACTACATCAGGCTAGCCACCTGCCACGCAGTAAGAGATCTGATGTAATAAAATAATATAGAAGAAAACAAATGCATATCTTTCCCCTCAGGGAGAAACAAAATGTCTCTTTATTCATTGACTCTTGCAGTTGGGGATCATTTAGAAAATGATACTTCCAAAAACATTTTAATTTTTTCTTTTAAGGATATACCATACCAGGCATGCATGCATTTCTGGCCTGCTGAAAGCAAAATGAGCAAAAGGCTACATCTGCCCACATTCCCCTTACCTGCGGAAACCTGTTCCTCTTACCTAGGGCCAGGGGAGACCAAATTGGATTCTTTTAAAAAGACAATGAAATTTTCTATCCAGTCCTTACGAAAGGGCACAGGGGATAGTCTCAAGCTTATCAAAGGTTAATTGGGATAAAAATAAAGAGAGGAATTAAAATCCACAGGGCCCCAGGTCACCAGAATTTCTTGTTTCCCCAGTTAGTGGACCCCCTACAAGAAGAGGCCAGGTTAAGATCATCTTATCAATAAAGCACCATCCTCAGCAGAACCAAGCAGCAGTCCTGACACTCGACACTGCAGTAGGCGCCAACGCGCTTCCTTTCTCCTTCCATGTTTTCTTTTCCTTTTTAATTAAAAGCCAGAGTCAGCAGTCAAGGAAACAATAACTAATAGGATTGACAAGACTGGAAACAGAACCGAACTAAGCTCTCCCAGGCTCCCTACCGAGACCTACACAAGCAGACCCAAGGCAATTACAATGCCTTCGTCATCTCATTGCAGGGCTTCTGCTGGATCCAAGACAGTTTCTCTAAAAAAGAAAAAAATTTTTAATTGTGAGGCTGCCTTGATTCAGCCTTAGCTGAACTGGGTCTGCAGATAAAAATGGGCTCCACCAAATAAACTCTGCACCGTCAGTTCTGGCTTCGTCCAGGTACCGCCCAATGTTCTCCTGTACTCCTAACCATACTTCACGTCTCAGTAAGATGGATATACAGGGAGGGACGCCCTGCAAAGAGAACACATGAGAGGTATGGGGATGCTGGGTATTAGGAAGGAATCCCTTGGGCTTTCTCAGCTCCAGTTTTTGGGTCTGTAAAATGAAGGTGATGATACTTGCAGCGCAGGGTAGCTTTTACGTGTACAGATCCCAGCATTAACAGGCACGACGTGTGTGGCCTTGGGCAAGCAGCCTAACTCTCTTGAGCTCTGGTGTCCTTTCTGAAACACAGGGATCATGGCACCTGCCATGCACTGGTGTTGTCCAGGTTACAAGGAAATAAAAGTCAGTAAATCGCCTGGCACAGGATCCAGCCACGGAGGAAGGGTTCAAGAAAATTAACCGTTATCATTATCCTCCCCTATCAAAGAGTGACGTTAAAAGATTAAAAGAGATAAAATACAGGAATGGGAAAGTGTCTTATAAATTTAATTGTCCATGGCTTTTTTAACTTCAGTGATCTGAGGCTAGAGAGGCAAAGTTCCTTCACCTTCCCGCATGCTTTCTTCATGAAATCCACGATCTAAAACTACACTGTCCAATACCATAGGCCACTGGCCACCTGAGGTTATTTAAATGTAAGCTAATTAAAATTGAATAGAAATTCAGTCCCTGGGTAACACTAGCCACATGTCAAATGTTTAAGAGCCACTGGTAGAAACTGGATAGCACAGCCGCAGAACATTTCCAGCACCACGGACCTGGACCTTTAGTAAATCGCGCTGAAGTAACTCATTATATGACAATGTGTTAAAGATGTGAATAATGTTAAGAATGAAGGCTTTAAAGAGGAAGGATTGGTTAACTTTTCTGAAGAGAGTAAGGGGTGGCTACAGAGAGGATGGGGCCTTTCGGGACTTGGGTACATGGAGAAGGATAGACAGACATCTGGGGCTAAGGAGCAGCACAGAGACATCAGAGGGCAGAAGGCACCTGGGGAGTCTCACCCACACCTAGAAGGCCGGGGTGAAAGAGGACACAGCTATTCTACAAGTTGAGCTGAATTATGAAGGGCTTTGAATATCAGTGTGAAGAAATCCGGACTTCACTCTCTAGGCAAAGAATAAACCAAGAAAACTTTTAAATACAGGAATAAGGGGATCAAATCTAAAGTCTTATTCAATATGCTGACTCGCACAAAAGGAAGAAAAGAAAATAAGCAAACAAACAAAAATGACAAAATCCACTTACCTCCACTTAGTAATTTCATGACCAGCCAAAGTTCATCTTTTACCACAAAAGAGGTGTAATAGGTCACTACGTTGGGATGGCTGCACTGACTCATGGCTTGAATCTCTTTCTATAAAAAGAGCAAAACATGACATGTACCATAGGGCGAAAATCAGGAAGCAAGACACAAGTGAACCACAGTTGAGTATCTGGGTAAGTTTCCTACTCAAAGCACACCTGGGCCAGGGGCTGCCTAAACCATTACTTCACAGAAACCACATGAGAACTAACTCTCTCACCCTCGTTATCAACTTGCTAGAATTAGGAAGGCCTCTACAGGAGACCCCAGAGCCCTGAGGACCAGCCACAGGACAGAGGAACTTCAGATCAGCACACAGCTCCAGAACCGCCCCCCCCCCAGCCGCCATATGTGATAAGTGCCTCCTACCTGAACCCAAAGCCTCGACAGAGAGGCTGGTGAGCTATTAGGAGACCTGGGTCCTGATGCCAACCTGACCCTAGTCCTCCTCACTCATCCAAAACGGGGCAACAAAACTGCTTGTTTCTCAGGACTGCTGTGATGGTACATGAAAAACTACCTATAAAAATGCTAGAGTATCATTTCCCAAACTATCTTCCATGGTAGATATTCCATCAAGGATACAAGCAAGGTGGGGGTGGGAGGGGCAGCTGGTAAAATGAAATAAGCTTGGGCAACATCAGATACTACATCTCAGTTTACAGGCGTCACGTCACAGGTATGTTGGTACTGTCAAAGGCTCTGAGAAGTCCTGCAGTAGATAAACTGTCATAGTTGAATCCACAGGAACAATGCAGGAAAATAATGCTCTGTGGGTCACAGTTTAGAAAAAAGTTTTATCAAAAGACAAAACAACAAAGCTTTGAAACCAAACAAACGGGCAACTTCAATAAGCCACAGTTTTCTGCAATACTCAAGTTCACGTTGGTTTGCTGTTTTAAGTCACCGCCAGATGACTCCTACAAAATGTCAGTTGAATGCTAACCCTCAATCAAAGGTACCAGACCAGTGTAACTCACTTTCAAGGTGCTGACCAAAAGCCACAAGAATAACTAACCTAAGTCATCACAGAAGCCTCACTTATGTTATTATGTATTTATGATGAAATAAAAGTGTATCTGTGCATCCTGTAAATATTTTCAATAATGAGTGTCTACTTTGTGTTAACTTAAAGTTGCCAACCAGATTATTCCAGTTTGAGCTGCTATCTTTATATATCCAGTACTACTTTAATCCTCAAATTACTAAGATGACCCTACATGTCAATTAACTTGGCCTAAATACCATGACATATAACACATATACACATCTTAATACATGCATTTATTTAGGTGCTTTTTATCATGGATAAACTTGTAAGAAAATCACTAATTTTTCTATTTTCCTTTCATTATATGACAACACTTCCCCTTCAACATTTTCCTCATCCACTTAACTGATCACAGGTTTTCTAAATCTAACACTTTTCAATTCAGCACCTCCTGTCCTTTGAAGAAGATCTGAAACCTGAGGTCCAGTTTCCATCTGTTTCTGGTGTTAGGTTTTGATACCGTAAGACGCTTCTGAAGGAGAAATGGAACGCTGACCAGCATTCCCATTTCAAGTGGCTAGCATCTGCTCGTTGTGGGGATGGCCCACTTTGAAGGCCTGCAGCTCTATGTAGGGTCCAGTTTAAAAAGATGCCCCCGTTATTCACAGAAATGACAATAATGTTTCTTCAAAGTGTGTGTGCTCTGCATTTTCACCATTTTATATCCAATGTAAATGAATGCCTTTCTAGCTCTCTAACACCAAACTTTTAAATCATTAAAGCATACAATCAACAACCGGTGTTCATAGGAAAGGAAATTCTTTTGCATGGAAGCAAAGTCAGATCAGAGTCTGGAAAAACACATTTTTTTTTAGACCTTTGTATTTAGATGGCCAGTATCACTTCCTACCCAGAGGATCAGATTCTCTGAGATGATGGCAGTGAGCTACTCTGTGTGTGTGTCTGTGTGTGTGTGTGTGTGTGTGTGTGTGTGTGTCTGTGTGTGTGTGTGTCTTTTTTTACATCTTTATTGGAGTATGATTGCTTTACAATGGTGTGTTAGTTTCTGCTTTATGACAAAGTGAATCAGTTATACATATACATATGTTCCCATATCCCTTCCCTCTTGCATCTCCCTCCCTCCCACCCTCCCTATCCCACCCCTCTAGGTGGTCACAAACCTCTGAGCTGATCTCCCTGTGCTATGCGGCTGCTTCCCACTAGCTATCTATTTTACGTTTGGTAGTGTATATATGTCCAGGCCACTCTCTCGCTTTGTCACAGCTTACCCTCCCCCTCCCCATATCCTATGGAGAAGCTGTTTTAGATAGCCTATGGATGTAACTTATCAAATTCTATTCCTTCAAATTTCAGGGCCTTAGAGGTACCAGCTGGATATTTAAAAGTCCTGAGGATTAAAAAGAAGAAGAGGAGACACAGATACTGCCACTACTAATATACCCCTACGAGCAGTGTAAGGGCAGATCAAAGAAGAGGTGGGTCCTGAGAAGAGAGGTGGGACTTGCATCAGTCTGACCACTCATAAACTCACTGCCCTCTTCACCGCTTGGCCAGGGGTCCATATCCCCCACTCCTACACCACCTATACTACTACACAGCCTTTCCATGCAGTAGAGCCTCTAATGCGTAAAGACACGATGAAACTTGCCTTAGGGAAAAACACTGGTCACTCTGTCTTGGGATATGACCTGTGCTACCACTGAACCCCCAGATTAAGTAATATTTCCACAAATGGGGTAGAAATACACTTTCAAAAAGGAAGAAATAGGTGTTATACGGGCCTATCCAACCCTTAAATTAATTTATATATAAACCTTTTGTTTAGTTGCCTTTTAGAGAGATACAAAATTTTTATACAGTTTCCCCTTGAACAACGTAGGGGGCGCCAACCCTTCGTTTGTCAAAAACCCTCCCTAGGTATCCAAGGTTTCATTCCTCCGTGTCCTCGGATTCAACCAACCATAGTCATGTAGTACTATAGTATTCACTATGGAAGAAAACAAGTATAAGGGGACCTCCACAGTTCAAACCTGCATTGTTCAGGGGTCAACTGTATTTATAATTTTGCTATGGTCTGCATGTTTGTGTCCCTACAAAATTCCTAAGCTGATGGTATTAGGAAGTGGGGCCTTTGGGAGTTGATTAGGTCACGAGGGTGAAGCCTTCATAAATGAGATTAGTGCCCTTATAAAAGAGACCTCAGAGAGCCAGCTCATCCCTTCCACCACAGGAGGAAGCAGAGACAAGTCTGCAGCCTGGAAGAGGACCCCCACCCAACCAGGCTGGCACCCTGACCTCAGACTTCCAGACTCCAGAACTGTGAGAAATAAGTTTCTTTGTTTATAAGCCACCTGGTCTATGGTATTTTGTTCTAGCAGCCCAGACGTGCCAAGACAATTTTATATATTTTTTATAATTTGAAAAATATAACTATTATTTGAATCAAATATTCTTTCTACAGAACTACTCTCCCCATTTTCTTTCAACAGTGATGATGGTTGCTGTATGGATCCTTTCTTGGTAACAGCCTATCAACTAAATTATCCAAGCTTTTCCCAGTGCCTTAACTTTACCCACATGGGTAGGCAAAGCCATTTACCCTCAAACATACTCATCCCTTCCATCCCTAAAGGTAACCAAAGTATTGCCCAAAGATGAATAAATGGATGAAAAAAGAATCCTTTTTATCCAATTCTTCCTACAAAATGACTGGGTTCCAACACTCTATTCCCTTAATTAGGACACAATCTCCGGAAGACGTGTGACTTAGAGCAGCGCTTCTCAAACCTGAATGTGCACACAGATCACCTGTGGACCCTGTGAAAATGCATATTCTGATCCAGTAGGTCTGGGGTGGGGCCTGAGATTCTGCATTTCTAAGAGGCTTCTAACTGATGCTGATGCTTCGGGTCCAGAAACCAGACTTTGAGTGACAAAGTGGCAGAAGGCAGGCAGACAGGCCCTCGGGTGGAGGGGATGTGAAAGGAAGGAGCACAGACGACTGGCTGCAACCCAGGCCCGGGGGTTGGAAGGGTAGGAGAGCAGGCCCAGTGGCGAGGCCTAGCTGAGTGAGACCTCGTGAAAGGGGTAGGAGGCAAAGCTGGAAATCGGGGAGATCGTGGGATTAAAGTGGTTTGAATTTCACAACTACGGGAAAGGGTAAAAAATTCAAAGCTAGAGAAAAACATGAGGTCAAAGTTGGAAGAACTCACAGAACTCTGAAACCCAGGCAACACATTTGCCAAAACTATAGTCAAGGAATGTAACACAGTGGCTCCCTTGGAAGTCTAGTGAAATCTGACTCAGACATGTCATCAAGTGCCAAACCAAGCCACAGCACGGTATTTAAGCTTCCCTGTGGCTTGAAGAGCTGGATCTGCTCTTGCAGCTTCACCTGAAACGCAGTACAAGTGAAATTTCACAAGAGTGGGAAAACCGACCTAAAATGGGGCAGCGAGTAAAAACCCTTTCCACCTGCTAACACCAAAGTGGCAGCCACAGCAGCATCTCTGCTGGGAGCGACGTGGGCCGAAGGCAGATCAAAGAGGGACACCCACACACTGCTGCTGGCCCAGCCCGGATGAATTCGCCGAAACAGGACATGACACATCCCTCTTATATGGGACAAACTAGGTTTGGCTGCACAAAGAAACATAAAGCGTCCTACCCTGAAAATGTGATGAGTTGGGAGGAAAAAAACTACCGCCCAAAATCCCCAAAACTGGAAAGTTTTAAATTAAAAAAAAAAAACTGTGTTGGGCTTTCCCTGGTGGCGCAGTGGTTGAGAGTCCGCCTGCCGATGCAGGGGACACGGGTTCGTGCCCTGGTCCGGGAAGATCCCACATGCCGTGGAGCGGGTGGGCCTGTGAGCCATGGCCGCTGAGCCTGCGCGTCCGGAGCCTGTGCTCCGCAACGGGAGAGGCCACAACAGTGAGAGGCCCGCGTACCGCAAAAAAAAAAAACAACAAAAAAAACTGTGTTTAAATATTTATGAGCAATTTTCTAATATTGCTATATGGCCCTTGTCTAACCATCCCCCCCCAAAATTTTTTTCTCCTATTACTGAGAATAAGCAGGAACCATGATTTTTTTTTTTTTTTTTTTTTTTTTTTTTTGCGGTATGTGGGCCTCTCACTGTTGTGGCCTCTCCCATTGCGGAGCACAGGCTCCGGACGCGCAGGCTCAGCAGCCATGGCTCACGGGCCCAGCCGCTCCGCGGCATGTGGGATCTTCCCAGACCGGGGCACGAACCCGTGTCCCCTGCATCGGCAGGCGGACTCTCAACCACTGCGCCACCAGGGAAGCCCAGGAACCATGATTAACAGGGATGTGAGCCAGCAGGAGCCACTTCGGAAGGGCTGCACTCTAAGACACAGCTGGCTTGGAAGCTTGGCTTTGCCACTGACCACAGCTTGTTACCTGAGCAGGTCATCCAGCATCTCTGAGCCTCAGAATCCTTTTCTGTAATACAAGCTTAATAATGCCATCTACACAGGACTGTTGTGAAATAAGCAAAATGAGATCTATACAAGTCCTTGCAGAAGGCCTAGCACATGACAGGAAGGTTGAAAGTCAGTCCCTCGATGTCTCAGTTCCTTCTTTGTGTGTGAGTATCCCCATGCTGATCACTAATCCCATGTGTCCCACATTCCCGACTAAAGTCTCAGAGGCACAGAGACAGCCCTTAGCAGCAGCACTCACCCTTCGCCACAGAAACGTCACATAACGAACATGCTCTGTGCCCTGCTGGCTCAAGGAGTGTCCTGTAACACGTGTCCAGGTCATTGGGCCATGAGTTTTTCACTTCATTCCTAACCCTACAACATCCTCACCTGTGTTTTCCCTTAGTATCTCATCCTGTATTTAATTTATACCACCTTATCATACTTCATGTATCCTAGTATGCCGCCTCAAATGCTTTTGAAATTAAGAAATCTAAACAGATACTTATGCAAAGCTTTCAGAACAAAGAGAAACAAAAAAGAGCTTGGAGACATAAGAATTAGGGAAAAGTTAAAGTCTAGTTTCTGTTGTCCTGAAGACGATGCGATTCACAAAGCGCTAAAAGGAAAGAGATTTAAATGGATCCTGAATTCAAAATATTAAACTATACTTAACCAAATTAGCATATTTTAATACCTTAGCTAAATCTTAAATAAATTCTTCTTTATCTGATATTGGTGGCAAAATATCCTACTCAGCCTTGGTGGAGAAGTCACACCCACCCAAGTTCCAACATCATGTGCAGTTAAATCTGAGGAGGTGCTACTTCTAACTTTATTCTAAAGTACTTGTTCTCAACCTTGGCTGCACAGTGGAATCGCCTCGGGAGCTTTAAAAAGTACCAATGCCTGGATCTCAGCCCCAGAGACACTGATGTAAAATTGGTTTACGACACAGCCTGGGAATGAAATTTTTCAAAAGCTCCCAGGTGATTCTACTGTGTAGCAAAGGTTGAGAAGCACTGCTTTCCAGCTAAGCACTGAGATGCATTAATTCTTTCAATGAAATGCTGAGAGAAACATCTACCTCCCAAGCACATTTCCACACTGCAACTTAATCTAAAAAGGAAAAATAAATATATGACCCACAAATACTATCAAATAAAACGTATATTTCCAAATGCAAGAGATAACCAAATACATCTTTAAAATGTATGCAACACCCTCCAAGCATCTAAAGAATTCCTTAAATGACATGAGGGTAACTGCGTTAATTGAAAACACTTTTCAGAAAGTCGTCGTCAGGCTTGCACGTCCATAACATCAGCATCATTATGAAGGGTAACCTCATCAATATTCATAAGTAACCCAATACTGTAAGTAGCTGAATTTTTTTCAAGAAAAAGAAAAAACAAACCCATAAACTTCAATGATTTCAAATGTCAGCCAAGAAATGGAAGGAAAAGATTGACAAAGCTCTCCTAAGAGCACTGTATTTTTTGGACTGTCATTTTCAATCATGAAAAATGTCATTGTGAGGTTTTTTAATTATAAAAAATTAAATGCCACATATGCAGCAAACTCCTGCTTCTTTTAAAATAAGAGTACCAATAGGAAAAAACCAACTCAAGGAAGAGTTAAGTCAAATATTCTGACCTGTACTATTTATGAATAAATCAACCATTGTCCCTCACCAGTTAGTTTTATAATTATTTTCATATGATTTGGTATCTGTCTATCCAAGTACAGTCCAGTTGAAGACAGGATTAGAAATGGGGAAAGTCTAGATGTTTTGAAGACAGAGAAACACTTGTAAGAAATTAGGAGAAGGGAAACAAATTTTGTGATAGCCTTAATCAGTGTTTGTGGAGAAGTATTTAAAACTAGAGAGAGCAGTTGTAAAAGGTAAAGTATCAGGGCAGTTGGAGGTAGGTCTGGAAAATTCCTGGAAATCAGCAGAGAAATCACAATGGGTAAACATCTACTTCCAACAGAACAGAATGCCCATCCCAGGGCCTGTCTGCTTGGTTATGAATGATGGTCATTCTGCAAAAACTATTCCCCAAAAAACTAAAGAATTTTGCTTGGAAATGAAAAAGTCGCCGCAATAGTTATTTTTCACCAAGAGAAAATAACTCTTTCCAAGGAGAGGAAAGAAAGCAAAGAGTAAAGGAGTGATGTGGAAAGTTCAATGGGGAAGAACTATTTTCTTTTAGAGTTGGCTGAAAAAGTTCTTCCGCAAACAGTAACAAGGATGCCTTACGGGGTTCTGAAAGCTCTTAAGCTGGCCATCAGGAATCTGAATCAGACTCAGCTATCAACAACTGCTATTTGATCATTTAACTGTCCATGACTGGGTATACTGGGAAAAATAAAGTCGAAGACTTCGTTAAAAACAGAAACATGAAGAAACTTTCTTGTCAGCCAATTTATGCTGCTGGAAACCCCAGGCCAGTTTTCAGCGCTGCTGCTATTTTTGGCTTCATCACCAAAGGATGAGAATGCGAGGTGAAACGTGTCTTTCTTTTTTGTGGCCTCCCGTGCATGTCCCACGCCTGGGTATGATCTGCAGTCTGGGGTTCTGCCAGCGAACAGAGGCAGAAACCCCGCTGAACACTCTCCAGCCTTCTCCCTGTTTCCGAGTCCTTCTTTTTCAGAGTCAGCTTAATTAATTGTGGAAATATAATCAAACCAAAATAAGAAAGACAATAACATAGGAAAGAACAGAACCATCTGTCTCAACCCAAGCAATAACATTTTCCAGAAGTTTATGAGGATGGCAAAAGTGAAGCATAAAAAAAAAAAAAAAAAAAAGATGTAACTGAAGTTGTATTCAATCTGGGAATGTTTTCCCCATTTTCTCCTACTCTGAAAATGAGTATGTACTGGGTCTCTCTGTTACCAAGCACATATAAGTCCAGAAACCTGAGTGGCCTTGAAATGTTAATTTCTGCTTACATTTTGGGGAAAAAAAAAGAGATATTAAACATTTTAGCAAGCCATTTCTAACAAATGTATAAGAATACTTAAAAGCAAATTCAATTAGGATATTTAATTATTATCTGGATCTGCTATGATATAACTTTTAAATTTAACATTCCAAAAAGAAAATTATTTTTCTCCAGCCAAATCATACATATTCCTAAGCTAATGTAACTTTAGAGCTGTAAAAATAAGTTACTTTTGCATATGTGATATTCTCTAATTTCTTAAAAATGGTACGTCCTCAAATTATCCAAAAGTTTCTCATTTCTAATTCTGCCCTCAACTGGACTATATTTGGGTAAGCACAAACACCAAATCACATGAAAATAATTACAAAGCCAAGTGGCAAGGGACAAATGACAGTATAAAATGTAATATTTGAGACTGAAATGCTCAAAATAGTACTACACTCAGTGAAGTAGGCTTATACTTTAACGCTATACCCTTGGTACAAAAGATTCTACAAGAAATAGCCAAATGCAATTTGTTACCACATATGACAAGGGATGTGTTGGGATATGAATAATTAATTTACTAATTAGAAAGTTCTTTAGTTCAAAAAGAATGGAAAGTACTTTCGCTGACACAACAGAGAAAACACATACATTATAGCTTCCAGCTTTTTAAGCTGATGTCCTCAAACTGGTATAAATTTTTTTCTATAATAAACAAGATTTGCAAAAGTATTAACACAACTACAGAGATTAGGTTAAAATGCACCAGAAGAAATTTTTTTCTTCATTTTTAAAAATCTCAATTAAAAGGGAAAAAAAGCCTTCTGACTAGAGGAACTGCTTAGAGGTCCCCAAATACTATAATTTAATTTTAAAAGGAAGAGAGAAGTCTGTGTTAGATAATAGGAGATAACTATTCTCTCAAATGACCATTAGGCAAAGTCAATATCTAGAGCTTTATTCTCCAAAATAACCTACAAATCATAGCTAATTCATTCCTCTAAAGAAATGGAAGGAACGTATGGAAGGATTGAGGGGGGAAAGGTAAAGGGTCAGGGGGAGAGAAGGGGGAGTACAGAGGGAACTGCAGATCAAGAGAAAAGCAAAATAATTAATAAAATAGGGACTTCCCTAGTGGCGCAGTGGTTAAGAATCCGCCTGCCAATGCAGGTGACACAGGTTCGGGCCCTGGTCTGGGAAGATCCCATATGTCGCAGAGCAACTAAGCCCATGTGCCACAACTACTAATCCTGCACTCTAGAGCCTGTGAGCTACAACTACTGAGCCCATGTGCCACAACTACTGAAGCCCACATGCCTAGAGCCTGTGCTCCACAACAAGAAAAGCCACTGCAATCAGAAACCCGTGCCGGGCGGCGGGGGGAGAAAGAAAGAAAGTTATTTAAAAATAAATATATAAATAAAATAGCACTATAGCAGAAAGCAGAATGAGAGCAGGGCTTCGTTCTGAGCAATATAAACATGATTTACTTAAAAATACTGTCGGTGAGAGCAAAATATCTTTCTTTATAAGATGATACAGGAAGAGAAGGGCAAATGCTAGAGTTTTTCTATTTCAAGACTGAGAAATTTTTTTCATTATGTACATAGGAGAAACAGATGGCACTCTGTGTACCCAAATCTACGAATTTATGGTGAATTTTTATCGTTACACCACAATACTGGAGTGACTTGACACTATCCCGAATTATAAAGCATAATTTGCTAGTAATTAGTGTTTCTATTTAAATGATTTTAAAAGGGGATTTCACTAAAAGAATTAATTTTTAAATACACAGAATCATAGAACTTTTGGTGGTGAAAATAAATTTTTGCCTTCGAGTATACTTCTTTATTGAACAAATGAGGAGACTGTGGACCAGAAGTGAAAGTGATTCATCCCAAGCCGAGGACCCAAGTGGAGAATGCAGGCCCTCTGACCCAGGAAGCAATCTTCCCTCTACCACAAATTTCAGCATTCATCACTGGTGCATAGTTGTTTTTTGAAACGGTTTTGCTCACATTTGTCACTCATCACAAACTAAAATATTTTAATGATCATTACATATTATTGCATAATATAATCACTTAACTAGACATTTTACCCCCTTCCCCGCTTTTTTTTAAGAAATAAGCACTTTGTTCAACCCCAGGGCCATGATTTTTCCTACACCTAAAGCACTCCTGCCCCTAAGAATTAAACTGTAAGATTTGATGGCACTGATGTATATTAAAGAATGAGAAAATGGTACTGAGTTTTCTGTGACTCAGTACCAAGGACAGACTAAAAATATGAGAATTCTAGTCTAGAGAAAAAAAATTGAGAAGAATATGATTAAAATCTAAAAATCATAAAGTCAAGTAAGATGATGACCCAAAATGTTCAACAATCCCTGGGTAGAACTAAAGGAGAGTGTGCCCTGAAGGCTGAAAAAAGTGGGATTTAGGATAAATAAAAGGAAGGACTGTGTCACATTTATGGAATTCATTGTCACCGGGTAATAGAGACTGAAAAAGATAGATGACTTCAGAAAAGTCCTCTATCCATGGAATAAATTCTCCACCCACGTAATAAATTTTAACAGAAGCCAAGTGTGCCCTCGAGTAGCATCTCTAACCTTTGAGGTTGACCACAAACCAGAGAACCAAGGTCTTTCAAGAAACCTCAAGGCCATCTTCAACAAGAATATACTAGTCTGCATGACGGTGGGTCAGACCCACTTAGCAAGCCTTAAGTTCCTACTGGAAAGCAAGAACTTCCTCAATGGAGTACACATTAGAGAATCTATCAATCTGCTAACCCATTTCTAGACAAATAGGGGGGAAATGTGCAGAAAGATATTCCTAGCTCAAACATCTCACCAACCCAATACCAAAATGAAGAGACTCACTGGCCAGTCCCTGGGCTCCACAACAAAAAAGACTCCTCTTTGTTTTCCCACCATCTAGCTCAGTGCCTACCATCTAGCAGGGTTTTAATAACTATGGAGTGAACAAATTCTGCTCTAAAACTATATCTCCCAGAGGGTGTAAAGCTAATTATAATTAGTCATTTTTAACACTGTGGGATTAACAAAATATGGGGTTAACAACAAACATGGGATTCACAACTCTCAGAAATTATCAAAGTATCTAGGTTGGGATGGTTAAGAATATAGAACAGACCAGTAAAACCCCTTGGCTCCCGGAAAATTAACCACCAAGATCATCAAACCTAGTAAGATTAGGATGTATAGGCCAAAGTTAAAAACACGTATGAAAATTCAAAAGAATGCATAGAAAAATAATTAGGTTAGATTGAGTAGGTTAACGCTACTCATGTGATGCCAAGGAAAACATTTACTCTAGGGTGTTCTAATCTAATTGTTAAAATGAAATGAAGTTTTAGTGAGCGGATACCTTTGTCCTCTCATGTATATACCCAAAACTCATCTTTTTTATGGGCCTAAGCACAATGGAGAAACTCAAGTGTTTACCAAATAGATTAGTATCTCTGAGGATATTACAGTACTTATTTCAACAGCATAAATTTTATTTAAATTACCAACTGTTTAGCACCAGTGATCTCACTGAACATTTCTTTTCCTCCCTTCATTCTCAGAGAAGATGACACTGCGATTATTACTTTGCTTCAGAAATCATGATACTTCAACTAAAAAATAAATTTAAAAGAAGGAAAAGAGGGCTTCCCTGGTGGCGCAGTGGTTGAGAGTCCGCCTGCCGATGCAGGGGACACGGGTTCGTGCCCCGGTCCGGGAAGATCCCACGTGCCGCGGAGCGGCTGGGCCCGTGAGCCATGGCCGCTGAGCCTGCGCGTCCGGAGCCTGTGCTCCGCAGCGGGAGAGGCCACAACAGTGAGAGGCCTGCATACCGCAAAAAAATAAAAATAAAAATAAAGGAAAAGAAATCATGACCACTCGAATCTTCTTCAGCCAAACCTCGAACAAACTCTATGACCATGGAAAAATCGGACAGCCTCCATCACATGAAGAAGCAGAGTCCAGGGCCAGTTGTCCCAAACTGTTCTCTGCCATCATACCCAACCTCCATGGGTAAATCCCACCTTACTATGGGAGTCAGGGCAGGGGGGTAGGGACAGGGCAGAGAGTAGGGGTGGGAGGTGAGAGTTTCAACAGGGGAGGCAGCTGTTCCTGTAGCCAGCAAATAGTTGATAACTGTGACTTCTATAACATAACACTCCCACAAGATAAGGATTCCAGCGGCCATTGTTTCTTATAAGGACAATGGTTTCCAGTCAACACAGGGCACAGTTTGTGAAATGATGCAAAGCACTGACCTGTATATAATACACACACACACACAGAATTAAAGGATTATTAGGATACCGGATGTCCAAACACTGCCAAAATGTGAACCCACAGAGATAATAAAAGCGCGAGCAGCAGCAGGATTAGAAGCTGAAAAGAATTACAGCAACTTCGCGCCACACAATCATGTGCCGATAGCTGGGCTACAAAAGCCTGACAACTTTAGGCAGGCTAGACTGTAAATTCCATTTCTGCTTGTTTGCAAAGGACCTGGGAGTTTTGTGTCCTAAAGAACCAGAGCCATTCTCCCCATCCCTAGAAATAGCAAGACATAAAAAGGTCAAAAGTTCAAAATTAAGGAAAGATCAGAGCAACAAATCAATACATCTTTTAAAATGAAAAACAGATAATTATGCACATACACTATACTCCATTAACACAACATGGGCATTGCTGGGACGGGGGTGCAGGGGGGAAGAATGAAGGAAAGAAATTAACTGCTAATAAGCAAACTTGTAAATCTTAAGACCTCAGATTAATGGAGCCAAGCACAAAGCCATAAAAGCACCAGTCCTCACACTGACGGCTCTGGCTAAATTACGAGTAACTCCAAATGACACTGCTATGGTTCCTGGTGCCGGGGTAATAGAGAAAATGGCCCGGAATGACAGTCTCCCTCATGCCTCCACTAGGACCCTTACACAGCTATCATCACTGGCAGCCGACTGCTGATAAGAAGTCAGCAAGGGGGAAACATGGAAGCTTTAGGCAACTGACGGCTTGGTAGGAACCAGAGACCACAGCATCAGCCCAGCAGGCTGCTTTCAGAGATGTCAGATACAAGTACTTACACAAGCCTTACACATATTCTGTATAAATATTCTGCTGGTGGTAAAAAGATGGCTGTGAGACCTCCAACAGAACACCACGATCAAACACAACTGTCATGGGCAAAGTTGTCATGGGCAAGAGTGCTATTTCCAAATAGGGCGTAAGTATAAATGTACACTCCAAGGTTTTTTAAAAATTAATGTGTACTTTGTATAGCCACAGAACTTGAGGACTCCTAATGGGATCTTAGAGATCTTGGGATTCAGCTCTTTTTATTTATTTATTTTTATTTTTATTATTATTATTTTTTTTTTTTGCGGTATGCGGGCCTCTCACTGTTGTGGCCTCCCCGTTGCGGAGCACAGGCTCCGGACGCGCAGGCTCCGGACGCGCAGGCTCAGCGGCCATGGCTCACGGGCCCAGCCGCTCCGCGGCATATGGGATCCTCCCAGACCGGGGCACGAACCCGTATCCCCTGCATCGGCAGGCGGACTCTCAACCACTTGCGCCACCAGGGAGGCCCTCAGCTCTTTTTAAAGCGTGCAGAGCTGTTAGGTAGCTTGACTAAAATTGAAAAACAAGTTAGTGGCAAAAGCAGGACACAGCTCTCTCCACAGTTTGTTTAAAGCTTTTTCCACTCCAGAAAGTGATCTTGAAAACTGGACCCATGACAAAGGCACAATATTATTGGTCACCGTGATAACAAGCAACAGAAGTATGCAGTAATAATTTCAGTAAGAGCAAAGCACAGCTGAAATTTTGAAGAGAGTAAAAGCCTTAAATGTATGCAAAAAAAAAAAAAGAGTTGTTTTCTTTGGGGGGGGAAATTAACATTAAGTTGTGGAAGCCCTTCCTTTAATCTGAGTTTTAGCCGGCAATCTGTTGCTTCAATCCCAGTGAAAACTATGCCTTGTGTAATCTAATTTGAAATGTAAGACCAAATAGATCTGGAAAAGTACAGCTTTATCCTTGTACTTAATTTATACTATAGTGTACTGTAATTATGCCTGAAGTAAAAGCTATATTCTGAGTAAAGACAAAAAGCTCTTGTTAATGACATTCCATTCCCCCAATGTAGGCTCTAACAAAAGGCTTCTTCATTTGGAGCCAACTGTCATTACACTTTGTAGCGTGTATGGAGCTACTGGACTAATATTTGTCCTGGGATTAGTGTTGGGATAACCAATCAGTTAACTCCTCCACTGCAGTATTCTATTATCCTCAAATAAATGACCACAAGGAAAAAAAGAAAATTGGCAGGCAGATCGACAACTATATTTATGAGATTAAACTCTCAAACCCTTCACAGTTTGCTGGGCAACTAATAACCATTTGCCAAGCTCTTCATTTAATAATGAGTCAGCTAAGCCAAAAGCAAATGTTCCTTCAACCAACCAATGGTACTACAGCCATATCCACACCGAAAAGCTCCAGTTATTTATGTAACGTACTTTATTTAGAAGAAGTACAAGTTGCCCTGTACAAAAAATAAACTCCTGTCATTAGCCAATAAGAATGCAAGCTATCCTGCAGTATTTTGAATAACTGAAATTTATAGGAGATTTTTTAATTTATGAAAGCCAAAATGACCAGCTAATTGTTTAGGGAGTAACTCCTATTTGCATCAGGATTCAAGACTGAGGACCAGAAGCTCACCATCTAACTCTGCACTCAGTATCACATTACCTTAGGTCATCTGAGTCTCTGCACTCAGTATCACATGACCTTAGGTCACCTGAGTCTGTTCCCTCATTTCATAAAAAAGAGTGTCAACACTGAGACCCTCCCCACCTGGGGATTATGAGGACTGAGCAAAATTCTGTTTGTCAAAGCAAAGTAAGCTGTATATTACACAACACAATCATAAGGAGAAAAAAGCCATGTGGGCTGCTTTCCAAGAAATAAGTGTGTCCAAACAGGAGAAAACACCAAGTTGCCTCTGCTCTCTGCTCTCTTGCTTCTCCGGCCCATCTCTATGTATCCATGAGTTAAGAAAAGCAACGAGCAGTATCCCCTTCATTTTTACTTACTAATAGTTCATCCATGCTGGTCTGGCATTTTTCCAAGTTGATCCGCTTTATTGCTACACGTTCTTGCCTGGGTTTACATAGAGCAGCCTGCACCACAGCTGTAGCGCCACTGCCTGAAACGAAATAAAAACAACATCAGCTATCAAGTGGCACACTGTCTGGTTACTATTTGTGACCCCCTTCACAAATTAATATCTATTTTTTTAAGTTTCTACTCAAAGTATTCAAAACATTATCATTTGACATCTTTTTAAAGAGCTTCTTAAGTCCCAAAATAATTCTATGAAGGAGAAAAAAGGAAAAACTGCACTTTTCTGGAGAATACAAAGACAGTATCTGCACTTCAGAGGCTTAACAATCCAGGAAGGTGACCCACATCAAAAGAGCCCATTGCGGGCTTCCCTGGTGGCACAGTGGTTGAGGGTCCGCCTGCCGATGCAGGGGATACGGGTTCGTGCCCCGGTCTGGGGGGATCCCACGTGCCGCAGAGTAGCTGGGCACGTGAGCCATGGCCGATGGGCCTGTGCGTCCGGAGCCTGTGCTCCGCAACGGGAGAGGCCACAACAGTGAGAGGCCCGTGTACCGCCAAAAAAAAAGAGCCCAGTGCAATACAGGGTGTTCACTGCTGCCCAGAACAAAGGCTGAGAAAGTGATGGGTCTCATGTCACAAGAATAAGAGAGGGCTTCCCTGGTGGAGCAGTGGTTAAGAATCCGCCTGCCAATGCAGGCCACCCGGGTTCGAGCCCTGGTCCGGGAAGATCCCACATGCCACGGAGCAGCTAAGCCCGTGTGCCACAACCACTGAGCCTGCGCTCCGGAACCCTCAAGCCACAACTACTAAAGCCCGCGCACCTAGAGCCCGTGCTCCGCAACAGAAGCCACTGCAATAAGAAGCCCGCTCACCACAACTAGAGCAAGCCCGAGCACAACAACAAAGAACCAATGCTGCCCAAAATAATTAAATAAATAAATAAATAAATAAATAAAAAAGAATAAGAGACATAAGCATCTAAGCACACCCCTGTGTGGATGCCATTACCATCGTCTGATGCTGATGCCTTCCCATTTCAGTGCCTTTACAATATCTCAAGCTCTTCTCCCACTTCAGCCCAAACCAAACCACTCCAGCCTGAGCTACTTCAGGGCTTCCATGAGATGCTGTGAAAACTTATCTACTCTGAGCACTCTGTGAGCTTATTACTTCCAAGTCTGCTCTACAATTAGAAGAACAGGAATCAACCTGAGTATTCTCATGCTGAAAGCAGGGCTTTTCAAGGATGCCAAGCAAAATGATGCAAATGTGTAATTACAAAAGCTCTCAGCATTCATATGCATTTCCCATTTCTAAGGTTTCATGATCATTAGCTAATGCACTCAAATTCCTAAGAGACAGAGTCATGTCCTCATCCATATTTTATAAGAGCAAACTGTAGACGTGTAATGATTTGTGGCACAGCACAAAGAGCTCCTAATCGGATTTGTATTCCACAGGGGCAAAAAGACCTCCAGGTTAAGGCATCTCAATTCTGCAAAGAATACCAAAAATCTCATTCTTATCACATAAATCCTCTCCCTGCAAGACTGCCAAGGAGAGAAACAGCCTGTACTCGGGACCGTGCAAAAGGGGGCAGATGTGACCGTCCACTTTTCTCCTTCAAGTTTTTCTTTGGGTACTATTTCCCAAATGAGTCACCGAATATCATCCAAAGGGCAGGAGGGAGGATCTTTTGTCAATAAGGAGGGGAGACCAATAATAGATTTCCTGATACATGTGAGAGAAAGGCACGACACTTCTTGCGCAAATCAAGGCTTTCCCACCCCCAAAGAAGTGCCCAAATGGGTGTGTTGAACACTGAAGTTCTGCCCTGTGGTCTCATCATCAGCTCTGGCCCCCTGATCTATGACCCGAGCAGGTCACCCTAATGCTCCAAAGACAGGTCTCCAAGTTCACGGCTTCCATTCCAGGAAGTCCCACCTGTGTTCACTGGGGAAGAAACTCCACAGATACTGACCACCCACTATAGAGTCGGGATTTTCCTCGCATAATTCTTGTTACAAGCCTGTGCAGTTTTTGTTATCAGTCTCATTTTATATGTGAGAACACTGGGACTCGGAAAACGTGCCCACACATCTAACAAGTACCTGAGCCGGGATCTGAGTCAGGTCTGCAGGACTCTAACGTCCATGCTTTTTTCCTACCTCCCACAAGTCTGAAGCGCACTTCTCCCTTCCTTCCTTCCTTCTTTTGCCCTTCCCAGGAAAACATTTTCTGCCCTATATGGCTGAAGAAAAGAGAAACAACCTAGAGAGCCTCACACTCTCTAGAGCTCGGTGCAAGGAGCAAACGCCACTGTCAGAGGTTGTTAAAAAGGGTCTGCCTGTCCCTAACCTCACTGCTTCTCCATCAGCTGTTACTCCAAGTCCCACTGGATCAACCTCACTGGCCCTGCAGATCGCAGCATGTTGGGCTCAATCCAGAATGCTCCAGATACCAGGGCCAAACACTACAAAGAGCCCTGCTGATAGCAGAGTGTATTTTCCAGTCAAGGTCTCCAGAACAAGAGACCATCACCGAAGGGAGCCACAGAAAAAGTGATAAGTAGCGAGTTAGCGCTGGGCCTGGTACCCAGCAGAGAAATCAACAAACGTCTTTAACAAGCTGCTGATGGGAAGCTCAGCCCTACCTGTTGTAAATCACCCCCCAATCCCACCCTGCCATCGTCCATCCACGTCCCAGAACATTCTCACATTGGGAAAACTGCAAAACAGGAAAGAAGAAGACGAATTCCCAGAAACGGTAAAATAAGTGTACATACTACGGGACTACCACTCCCAGTCAGTTGAGCCCTTGACTATAAAAGCCTTCTGGCTTCCACAGACAAACGCAAGAATATGGACACAAAGAAGAATTCTAAAAAGGGGAAGGGATGTTGAGTTGGCTTTTGCACAGCAAAGGAAACCACTGACAAAATGGAAAGACAGGGACTTCCCTGGTGGCGCAGTGGTTAAGAATTCGCCTCCCAATGCAGGGGACGCAGCTTCGATCCCTTGTCAGAGAACTACATGGCACATGCATGCCACAACTAAGAGTTCACATGCTGCAACTACGACGCGGCACACCCAAAAATCAATCAATCAATTAATTAAAAAATTAAAAACGGCACAAGGGGAGAGGCAGCACGTGCAAAGGAGGGCCTAAGTGTGGAGTTCCAGAGTTTGGAGCCGTATGGCTGACACAGTCTTGGTGCTCCAGCCGGGTGTCAGGCCTGAAACTTTGAAGTAGGAGAGCCGAGTTCGGGACACTGGTCCACCAGAGACCTCCCAGACCCACATAATATCAAACAGCAAAAGCTCTCCCAGAGATCTAAATCTCAATGCTAAGACTCAACTCCACTCAACGACCAGCAAGCTACAGTGCTGGACACCCTATGCCAAACAACTAGCAAGACAGGAACACAAATCCACCCATTAGCAGAGAGGCTGCCTAAAATCATAATAAGGTCACAGACACCCCAAAACACACCACTAGATGTGGTCCTGCCCAAAGGGAAGACAAGATCCAGCCTCATCCACCAGAACACAGGCACCAGTCCCCTCCACCAGGAAGCCTACACAACTCACTAAACCAATCTTACCCACTGGGGGAAGACACCAAGAACAATGGGAACTACGAACCTGCAGCCTGCAAAAAGGAGACCCCAAACACAGTAAGTTAAGCAAAATGAGAAGACAGAGAAACACACAGCAGATGAAGGAGCAAGGTAAAAACCCACCAGACCAAACAAATGAAGAGAAAATAGGTGGTCTACCTGGAAAAGAATTCAGAGTAATGATAGTAAAGATGATCCAAAATCTTGGAAACAGAATGGAGAAAATACAAGAAACGTTTAACAAGGACCTAGAAGAAATAAAGAGCAAACAAACAATGATAAACAACACAATAAATGAAATTTAAAATTCCCTAGAAGGAATCAATAGCAGAAAAACTAAGGCAAAGGAACGGATACATGACCTGGAACATAAAATAGTTGAAATAACTACTGTAGAGCAGAATAAAGAAAAAACAATGAAAAGAATTGAGGGCAGTATCAGAGACCTCTAGGACAACATTAAACATACCAACATTCGAATTATAGGGGTCCCAAAAGAAGAAGAGAGAAAGAAAGGGACTGAAAAAATATTTGAAGAGATTACAGTTGAAAACTTCCCTAATATGGGAAAGGAAATAGTCAATCAAGTCCAGGAAGCAGAGAGAGTCCCATACAGGATAAATCCAAGGAAAAACATGCCAAGACACATATTAATAAAACTATCAAAAATTAAATACAAAGAAAAATATTAAAAGCAGTAAGGAAAAAAACAACAAATAACATACAAGGGAATCCCAATGAGGTTAACAGCTGATCTTTCAGCAGACACTCTGCAAGCCAGAAGGGAGTGGCAGGACATATTTAAAGTGATGAAAGAGAAAAACCTACAACCAAGAATACTCCACCCAGCAAGGATCAGATTCTGATTCAACGGAGAGGTTAAAAGCTTTACAGACAATCAAAAGCTAAGAGAATTCAGCACCCCCAAACCAGCTTTACAACAAATGTTAAAGGAACTTCTCTAGGCAGGAAACACAAGAGAAGCAAAAGATTTACAATAACAAACCCAAAACAACTAAGAAAATTGTAATAGGAACATACATATGGAAAACTACCTTAAATGTAAATGGACTAAACGCTCCAACCAAAAGACACAGACTGGCTGAATGCATACAAAAACAAGACCCATATATATGCTGCCTACAAGAGACCCACTTCAGACCTAGGGACACACAGAGACTGAAAGTGAGGGGATGGAAAAAGATATTCCATGCAAATGGAAATCAAAAGAAAGCTGGAGGAGCAATACTCATATCAGATAAAACAGACTTTAAAATAAAGAATGTTACAAGAGACAAAGAAGGACACTACATAATGATCAAGGGATCAATCCAAGAAGAAGATATAACAATTGTAAATATTTATGCACCCAACAGAGGAGCACCTCAATACGCAAGGCAAATGCTAACAGCCACAAAAGGGGAATTCGACAGTAACACAACCATAGTAGGGGACTTTAACACCCCACTTTCACCAATAGACAGATCATCCAAAAGGAAAACAAATAAGGAAACACAAGCTTTAAATGGTACATTAAACAGGATGGGGCTTCCCTGGTGGCGCAGTGGTTGAGAGTCCGCCTGCCGATGCAGGGGACATGGGTTCGTGCCCCGGTCCGGGAAGATCCCACATGCCACGGAGCGGCTAGGCCCATGAGCCTTGGCCGCTGAACCTGCGTGTCCGGAGCCTGTGCTCCGGAACGGGAGAGGCCACAACAGTGAGAGGCTCGCGTACCACAAAAAAAAAAAAAAAAAACAAGATGGACTTAATTGGTATTTATAGGACATTCCACCCAAAAACAACAGAATACACTTTCTTCTTAAGTGCTCATTCTCCAAGACAGATCATCTCTTGGGTCATTTCAAGAAAGCTGAAATCGTGTCAAGTGTCTTTTCTGACCACAATGCTAGTAGACTAGATATAAATTACAGGAAAAGAACTGTAAAAAATACAAACACATGGAGGCTAAACAATACATTACTAAATAACCAAGAGATCACTGAAGAAATCAAAGAGGAAATCAAAAAATACCTAGAAACAAATGACGATGAAAACACAATGACCCAAAACCTATGGGATGCTGCAAAAGCAGTTCTAAGAGGGAAGTTTACAGCAATACAATCCTACCTCAAGAAACAAGAAACACCTCAAATAAACAACCTAACCTTACACCTAAAGCAATTAGAGAAAGAAGAACCAAAAAAACCCGAAGTTATCAGAAGGAAAGAAATCATAAAGATCAGATCAGAAATAAATGAAAAGAAATGAAGGAAACAATAGCTAAGACCAATAAAACTACAGGTTGGTTCTCTGAGAAGATAAACAAAATTGATAAACCACTAGCCAAGACTTCATTATGAAAAAAAGGGAGGAGACTCAAAGCAACAGAACTGGAAATGAAAAAGGAGAAGTAACAACTGACACTGCAGAAATACAACGGATCATGAGAGATTACCACAAGCAACTCTATGCCAATAAACTGGACAAACTGGAAGAAATGGACACATTCTTAGAAAATCACAACCTCCCAAGACTGAACCAGGAAGAAATAGAATGTGTAAAGAGACCAATCACAAGCACTGAAATTGAAACTGTGATTAAAAATCTTCCAACAAACAAAAGCCCAGGACCAGATGGCTTCACAGGTGAATTCTATCAACCATTTAGAGAAGAGCTAACACCCATCCTTCTCAAACTCTTCCAAAATATAGCAGAGGAAGGAATACTCCCCAACTCATTCTACGAGGCCACCATCACCCTGATACCAAAACCAGACAAAGATGTCACAAAAAAAAAGAAAACTACATAACAATATCACTGAAGAACATAGATGGAAAAATCCTCAACAAAATACTAGCAAACAGAATCCAGCAGCACATTAAAAGGATCATACACCATGCTCAAGTGGGATTTATCCCAGGAATGCAAGGATTCTTCAACATACACAAATCAATGTGACAAACCATATTAACAAATTGAAGGAGAAAAACCATATGACCATCTCAATAGATGCAGAAAAAGCTTTCTACAAAATTCAACAACCATTTATGATAAAAAAAACCCTCCAGGAAGTAGGCATAGAGGGAACTTACCTCAACATAATAAAGTCCATATATGACAAATCCACAGCCAACATCATTCTCAATGGTGAAAAACTGAAACCATTTCCACTAAGATCAGGAACAAGACAAGGTTGCCCACTCTCACCACTATTATTCAACATAGTTTCAGAAGTTTTAACCACAGCACTCAGAGAAGAAAAAGAAATAAAAGGAATCCAAATCGGAAAAGAAGAAAACTGTCACTGTTTGCAGATGACATGACACTATACATAGGGAATCCTCAAGAGGCTACCAGAAAACTACTAGAGCTAATCAATGAATTTGGTAAAATAGCAGGATACAAAATTAATGCACAGAAATCTCTTGCAGTCCTAGACACTAATGATGAAAAATCTGAAAGAGAAATTAAGGAAACACTCTCATTTACCATTGCAACAAAAATAAAAAAAATATCTAGGAATAAACCTACCTAAGGAGACAAAAGACCTGTATGCAGAAAACTATAAGACACTGATGAAAGAAATTAAAGATGATACAAACAGATGGAGAGATATACCATGTTCTTGGATTGGAAGACTCAACATTGTGAAAATGACTATACTACCCAAAGCAATCTACAGATTCAGTGCAATCCCTATCAAACTACCAATGGCATTTTTCACAGAACTAGAACAAAAAATTTCAAAATTTGTATGGAAACACAAAAGACCTTGAATAGCTAAAGCAATCTTGAGAAAGAAAAATGGAGCTGGAGGAATCAGGCTCCCTGACTTCAGACTATAGACAAAGCTACAGTCATCAAGACAGTATGGTACAGGCACAAAAACAGAAATATAGATCAATGGAACAGGGTAGAAAGCCCAGAGATAAACCCACACACATATGGTCACCTTATCTTTTTTTTTTTTTTTTTCGGTATGCGGGCCTCTCACTGTTGTGGCCTCTCCCGTTGCGGAGCACAGGCTCCGGACGCGCAGGCTCCGGACGCGCAGGCTCAGCGGCCATGGCTCACGGGCCCAGCCGCTCCGCGGCATATGGGATCCTCCCAGACCGGGGCACGAACCCGTATCCCCTGCATCGGCAGGCGGACTCTCAACCACTGCGCCACCAGGGAGGCCCCACCTTATCTTTGATAAAGGAGGCAAGAATATACAATGGAGAAAAGACAGCCTCTTCAGTAAGTAGTAATGGGAAAACTGGAAAGGTACATGTAAAAGAATGAAATTACAACACTCCCTAACAGCATAAACAAAAATAAACTCAAAATGGATTAAAGACCTAAATGTAAGGTCAGACACTATCAAACTCTTAGAGGAAAACATAGGCATAACACTCGATGACATACATCACAGCAAGATAGTTTTTGACCCACCTCCTAGAGAAATGGAAATAAAAACAAAAATAAACAAATGGGACCTAATGAAACTTCAAAGCTTTTGCAAAGCAAGGAAACCATAAACAAGACAAAAAGACAACCCTCAGAATGGGAGACAATATTTGCAAATGAAGCAACTGACAAAGGATTAATCTCCAAATTATACAGGCAGCTCATACAGCTCAATATCCAAAAAAAAACAACCCAATCCAAATATGGGCAGAAAACCTAAATAGACATTTCCCCAAAGAAGATACACAGATGGGCAACAAACACATGAAAGGATGCTCAACATCACTAACCATTAATGAAATGCAAATCAAAACTACAATGAGGTATCACCTCACACCGGTCAGAAGGGCCATCATCAAAAAATCTACAAACAATAAATGGTGGAGAGGGTGTGGAGAAAAGGGAACCCTCTTGCACTGCTGTTTGGAAAGTAAATTGATACAGCCACTATGGAGAACAGTATGGAGGCTCCTTAAGAAACTAAAAATAGAACTACCATGTGACCCAGCAATCCCACTACTGGGCATATACCCTGAGAAAACCATAATTCAAAAAGAGACATGTACCAAAATGTTCATAGCAGCCCTATTTACAATAGCCCGGAGATGGAAACAACCTAAGTGTCCATCGACAGATGAATGGATAAAGAAGATGTGGCACATATATACAATGGAATATTACTCCGTCATAAAAAGAAATGACATTGAGTTATTTGTAGTGAGGTGGATGGACCCAGAGACTGTCATACAGAGTGAAGTAAGTCAGAAAGAGAGAAACAAATACCGTATGCTAACACACATATATGGAATCTAAAAAAAAAAATAAAAGGTTTTGAAGAACCTAGGGGCAGGACAGGAATAAAGACACAGACATAGAGAATGGACTTGAGGACATGGGGAGGGGGACGGGTAAGCTGGGACGAAGTGAGAGAGTGGCAATGAACATACGTACACTACCAAATGTAAAATAGATAGCTAGTGGGAAGCAGCTACACAGCACAGGGAGATCAGCTAGATGTTTTTTATCCACCTAGAGGGGTGGGATAGGGAGGGTGGGAGGGAGACGCCAGAGGGAGGAGATATGGGGATATATGTTTATGTACAGCTATTCACTTTGTTATACAGCAGAAACTAACCCACCATTGTAAAACAATTATACTCCAATAAAGATGTTAAAAAAAAAAAAGAAAGAAAAGGCAACCTACTGAATGGGAAAAAATATTTGCAAATGATACGTCCAATAAGGGATTAATATCCAAAACATGTAACGAATTCATACAACTCAACATCAAAAAACAAACTGATTAAAAAATGTGCAGAAAAACTGCCAATAGTCATTTTTCCAAAGAGGACATGCAGGTGGCCAACAGGCACATGAAAAGATGCACAACATTTCTAATCATCAAGGAAATGCAAATCGAAACCAAAATGAGGTAACACCTCATACCTGTCAGAATGGTTATCAAAAAGAGCACAGGGCTTTCCTGGTGGCACAGTGGTTGAGAGTCCGCCTGCCGATGCAGGGGACACGGGTTCGTGCCCCGGTCCGGGAATATCCCACATGCTGCGGAGAGGATGGGCCCGTGAGCCATGGCCGCTGAGCCTGCGCGTCCAGAGCCTGTGCTCCGCAACGGGAGAGGCCACAGCGGTGAGAGGCCCGCGTACCGCAAAAAAAAAAAAAAAAAAAAGGGAGCACAAATAACATATGTTGGTGAGGATGTGGAGAAAAGAGAACCCATGTACACTGTTGGTGGGAATGTAAATTGGTGTAGCCAATGTGGAAAACAATACGCAGGTTTCTCAAAAAGCTAAAAATAGAACTACCATATGACCCAGTAATTCCACTCCTGGTTATATATCCAAAAAAACAAACACACTAATATGAAAAGATGCAGGCACGCCAATGTTCATAGCAGCATTATTTGCAACTGCCGAGATATGGAAGCAACCTAAGTGTCCATCAACAGATGAATGGATAAAGAGGATATGATACATACATACACACACACACAGGAATATTAGTCATAAAAAAGAATGAAATTTTGCCATCTGCAGCTAGCAACATGGATGGACTTGGAGGACCTTATGCTAAGTGAAATAAATCAGAGAAAGACGAATACTGTATGATATCACTTCCATGTGGAATCTCAAAAATACAACAACTAGTAAATATATCACAAAAGAAGCAGACTCAGAGATAGAGAGAACAAGCTAGTGGTTACCAGTGGGGAGGGGAGGAGGGGCAATAAAGGGGTGGAGGAGTGAGAGATACAATCTATTGGGTATAAGATAGGCTCAAGGATGTACTGTACAACATGGGGAATATAGACAATATTTTGTAGCAGCTGTAAATAGAAAGTAACCTTTAAAAATTGTAAAAAACTTTTTTTAATTTAAAAAATAATAAATAGTGTTTTAAAAAATTTTTTTAATTTAAAAGGGGGAGGTAGTGTTGGGGAAAGTCTTTTATTAGAGCCATACAACTAGAGGATTGTTATTGCTTTATAACTACAGCTGACTAAAGAACAACTGGCAGCTTCTCATCTCTAGAAAGAATAAATATGAAAGCTTTATGACCTGAGGTGACTGTCACAGCATGAATGGATTTAACCACTCATTGGACGATGTGGAACAGTCTACTTTGAATCCAAAGATTTCCTTCAACTGTAAGAGAGATCAAGAACAACTTTAGAGGTGCAGGGAGCCTTAAAGACCATCAAGTCTAGCCCCTCACTATGTGACTGAGGACAGGAAGGGAAGGGAGGCAAGCTCTCATCAGAAGCCAGATCAGCCAGCACCTTGATATGGACTTCCCAGCCTCCAAAGCAGTGAATAAATTTCTGTTGTTGAAGGCAACGATTCTTAAGGTATTTTATTATGGCAGCCCAAGATGACTAATACAAAAAGCTTTCCTTGTCTGTTCTGAAGTCACTCTCCCACGATCACTATGCTAAATTATGCCATATAAGTTAGAAGTTCTCAAAAACGTCCTAATTAATTCCAACAGCAATAAGAGGCAAGATTCAACTGAAGGGCCTCTGGAAGGCCTCTGTAATTCTCAAGTGTTAGGTTAGTAAGACCCTTGAGAAGGGTAGACAGGGATTCTATCCAACCCTGATACTGATTCCCTCTGTGACACTGGCCCTATTTCTACCTATACCTCCGTTTCCTTAATGGGCATAATAAAATCTACCTGCAAGGCTTAATAACAATGAGTTTCACATCCCTGGAAAACATCGACTCAATAAATGTTAGGCTCTCTCTCTGGGACTCATTTCTCCATCTGTAACATGAAGGAGATGGACTATATCTGTAGTTTGTACTGGGGAAAAGAGAGAGGGCAAAGTAGCTCCAGGTCAGGACTAAGTTTCATTCTGCTCACCAGGAAGATTCAGTTGGTTTAAAAGGGGGGCGGGGGGAAGAGGTGGGCTAAACTGGAAAACCAGAAGACTAAATGATTTCTAAGGTCTGATACAGCATGATGAGTTTAAGAGTGTAAGATATAAGAGAGTAACCCAGAGAATTCAGGAACAGCTATGAATTAATATCCTACAGCTACATTTCTCACTGAAAATGTACTTTGATATCTAGTCAAACAAAATGATTTTAAGAAGTCTTTGTTCATCCAGATTGCATGAGTTCATATCCTAGCCCTGCTACATACTAACTGCTTGTCCTTGGACAACTTTCTTAACAGCTCCACGCCTCAGTTTCTTCCCTTGTAAGATGTCAATAATAGCACCGAGTTCACAGGGCAGCTGTGAAGATCAAATTAGTTAATACATGGAAAGCCCTTGGAACCATGCCTAGCACACAGGACGTACTAATTAAATCTCAGCTAGAATTACTCCTCAGGGAAATCCCTCCAGGTCAGCTGGTGTCCTGTCAATTTGTCATGTTAACACCATATAGTATTTCACGATGTTGATGTACCACAATTTATTCAGCCCTTCTTTTATTGATGAGTACTTTTTTTATGTCCAGTTCCCCCCCATTACAAACAGTGTAACAATAAACATCTGGAACTCTTAAAATATATATTAGTCGACAAGAACTTTCATGTTAAAGTTAGGACATGGTCAACTGTTCAGTAACCCCTTCCCATAAATGTCAGGATTTAAAAAGCAAAAAGGTAAACAGGAAAGGTATTACATTAGCCTGTGACAGGAATGGTGGCCAGGGGAAGCAAATTCTGTCATCATATGCTACTTAAATGAAGAGCACCAAGCCGAAACTTTAACAAGAGTTTGTCCATCTCTTAGCACCTGAAAAAGCTCCTTAGTTACGCATAGTTGTCCTTTTTTAGTGAATAGAGTCCAGAGCTGTATCAGGGTTTCTTTTTAGAGGTGCTGGCTGCTGGTATGCAGTAAACGAAACAGATGACTTTGGTCCAGCTGGTGATTTCTTCCAATTCTCTCTTTACCCAACTTGCTCGAGGTGCCCTATTCACGCCATGTGTCCAACCTCATAGCTCATGAGGCCAATCAGATCCCATGAGGACCACAAGCTGGCCAGGGTGTGAATGGACACACACGTGAGCTCCACGGGGGCACAGCTGCCACTCTGCCTCAGTCCACTGGCGCCATGTGACATCACTGACCTAACGGGGCAAGATTCTGATTCTCGCAGAAAAGCTGAAAATCCAGAATTTTGTGTGAGAGCTCCTAAATTAAGGTTAGCAATTTATGTTTTAAAACATAAAAATATGGTAAGCCACATAAAAGCTCGCCACATGGGCTTCCCTGGTGGCGCAGTGGTTAAGAATCCGCCTGCCAATGCACGGGACACGGGTTCGAGCCCTGGTCCGGGAAGATCCCACATGCCGTGGAGCAACCAAGCCCGTGCGCCACAACTACTGAGCCTGTGCTCTAGAGCCCACGAGCCACAACTACTGAAGCCCGTGCACCACAACTACTGAAGCCTGTGCTCTAGAGCCCACGAGCCACAACTACTGAAGCCCGTGCACCACAACTACTGAAGCCTGTGTGCCTACAGCCCATGCTCTGCAACAAGAGAATCCACTGCAATGAGAAGCCCGTGTACCACAACGAAGATCCAATGCAGCCAAAAATAAATAAATAAAACAAATAAATTTTAAAAATATATTAAAAAAAAAAAAAAAGCTCGCCACAGGCCGTATTTGCCTTCCTGGGTAACTGCTAGTTGGCTTCAAATGTGTACCCTTCCTTACCTGAGGGTACAAATTTAAAATTATCTATTCGATTACACATATGAAGCTGTCATTCTTCTAAATCAAAAATGGTCACATTTCCTATGGTTCAACATAATATGAGAATATACTCAGGTCATGGGCCCACACTGATTTATAGCAGGTCACCACATGGCCATCCACCGCATCCTGCTACTTCATACAAAGAGAAAGCCATCAGAGCTATTCGGTCATTTGGTGCATCCTATGTGGAAGGAACACGGGCACAGTAAACTCTCAAGTCAAACACAAAGAACAGAAACAGTGAGACAGGTGTTATGTGCAATTTTCTGGACAGATTCTTTTACAAAACAGATGCTACTGTTGGCCTGTCAGGACACACCAGGCCGGGCACAGCAAGGCCACATTTCTCACGGCAGCTACAAACAGGTGACCCTCCTAAGCAACCTGGTTTGTGTAACAGCCAAGCTGGTTGAGTTATGTCCTTCTGCCTCGGTCAAAAGAACCAGTGACCAGAGCTTCCTTCTGGGGTTGTTGGAGCAGATTTAGAGCTTACTATAAAAAAATCATAAAGACCAGGGTGAGGTAGAGAAATGGCCACTCAGTGAATGAACTTGTATTTCACCACTGACCTGGATAAACTACCTTCCCTGGGAAAGCCTGGCTTGTTAAAACCTTTAGAGGTCACAGGCCTCACCAAAGAAAAGCAAGGCTTGTGTGTAACTCAGCAAGAGCCATCTGATAATACCACAGAAAAACAAAAAGTCACCCGGGGCTCTGATCGCAAGGGCGATAGAGGGAAACTGGTGCGTGGAATCAAACTGGAGTGAATGTCATATGCTCACCTTGGACCTCAAGCTACACCTAAAGCAACAATTAAATATGTTCTAAAATTTTTAAACACAGCTCTATACTACCCTTACTAAACTCGGAAAGTGGACTGGGATTATCTAACACAAAGAAAATTATTATTAAGGGATACAGGTAAAGTCTAGGTACCTGGTTAAAGAGGAGTGGTACGTATGGGATAAGAAGCTGTTAAGTATCAGACTCTTAACTTCCATCTAATTCAATGTGATTGATACTGTGATTTACTCCTAGACATTTTTGGTTTCCTTAATGATACACAGTGGATAAGAGTCACTCTGTAAATATGATTACTTGCCAGTTTAAAAAACATTTCACAATTACAGTCGTCCCCCTTTTTGTGGTTTCGCTTTCCGTGATTTTAGTTACCCAAGGTCAACCGTGATCGAAAAACATTAAATGGAAAATTCCAGAAATAAACAATTTGCAAGGTTTAAATGTTGTGCCATTCTGAGTAGCGTGATGAAATCCCACTCCATCCCATCCTGGACGTGAATCGTCCCTTTGACCAGCGTATCCCACCTGTAAGTCACTTAGTAGCCATCTAAGGTTATCAGATCAACTGTCAAGGTATTGCAGTGCTTGTGTTCAGGTAAAGCCTTATTTTACTTACTAAGGGCCCCAAAGCACAAGAGTAGGGATGCTGCAATTCGGATAGGCCAACGAGAAGCCGAAAAGTGCTTCCTTTAAGTGAAAAGGTGAACGCTCTCGACTTCATAAGGAAAGAACAACACTGTCTGCAGAGATTGCTAAGATATACGGGAAGAAGGAATCTTCCACCTGTGAAATCATGAAGGAAACAGAAATGTGTGCTAGTTTTGCTGTCTCACCTCAAACTGCGGAAGTTACAGCCACAGTGCGTAAGTGCTTACTTAAGGTGGAAAGGGCATTAAATCTGTCAGACGTTTTGAGAGGGAGAGAGAGAGACCACATTCATATAAATGCTATTATAGTATATTGCTATAATTGTTCTATTTTATGATTAGTTATTGCTAATGTCTTACCGTACCTAATTCATAGTTCAAACTTGATCATAGGTAGGTATGTACAGGAAAAAAACCATAGTATATGTAGGGTTCAGTACTCTCTGCTGTTTCAGGCATCTACTGGGGGTCTTAGAACACATCCCCCATGGATAAGGGGGACAGCTGGAGTCTGAAGAGCACTCACTTCAGGGTTAGATCCCTTAAAGCTGAAACAGAATAGTTATTCTGGGCTTCCCTGGTGGCGCAGTGGTTGAGAGTCCACCTGCCGATGCAGGGGAAACGGGTTCGTGCCCCGGTCTGGGAGGATCCCACATGCCGCGGAGCGGCTGGGCCCGTGAGCCACGGCCGCTGGGCCTGCGCGTCCGGAGCCTGTGCTCCGCAACGGGAGAGGCCACAGCAGCGAGAGGCCCGCGTACCGCAAAAAGAAAAAAAAAAAAAAAAAAGAAAGCTGAGGCTCAGAATAGTTATTCTAAGATTCGAGTTCTAATGCTGACACTAATTCTAATGCTGACCCCCAGAAAAGCTGGAGTAAAACATATGATCTCTCTGTCCGTGAATGTGTATTTATTGTTTAAGAAAAAGATCATCCTATTTGGGTGGGGTGGGGGGCTTTGACAACCCAGTCCCAGGGATTGGCTATGAATCACTTGAGATGCTGCCTTCTTTAACAACCCCAGGCAGAGTTAGTCACTGCCTCTCTGCCCCTAAGGACTCAGTCCAGTCTCATCCCAGCACTTAACATGCTCATCGGGTTGGTGTCCACAGCCTTATGACTCTAGAACCAACCCTTCCACGGAGGCCCCTGCCTGGAACGCAGGAGGTCCTCCATAACTGTTTGCTAAGTGGATGAAACTCCCATCAACCTCTCCCTGGGTTGACAAGGTAAACAAGGGAGGTGTAGCCGTGCTCAAAGCTGGGTCGATACAGACGAGTCTCAGCCCAAGAGCCTATATAACCTGGAGGCAAGGAGGCAAGGCACTTTTAGTCAGTACGCTCACTGTGTGTGTTTGTAAGTAGGTAGCTGTTGGTAGACGTGGCAGTTAACGTCAAGGAACAAGCCTTGCAAGGCCATCTGCCTGAAGGCACTGATGGTTTGTAGAACATCCCTTTCAATTCTGGTGTCGTCAAGTGCCACGGGAAAGCTCAGACTGAAGAGCAATGTTCCACCAGAATGGGTTGGGACCCTCAGTTTTTAAAAAGTGAATCCCCTGGCCACTGCTCAGCATGCAGGAATCATGCAAAATGAGGCAGGCTAAAATAAAGTAGGGTCTTCATTGATTCCACCTGATGACAAAGAGGTGACATAAGACACCTGGTAATGTGGAGATGTGACAGACAGGAGCCGATGACAACCCTCCAAATCCATCTTAGGAAACACTGCATCAGGCCCTGGACTGCAGGAGGGACACATCCCTACAGAGCAAACTGGATTTTTATACTCAGTAAAGGTCACTTTGAAGTCCTCGCCCCCTGTAAACTCAAAACCCCATGATCTGGCAAGACTGAAAAACTTCCTGTTCTGCTCTGAGGGGGTAGCGACTCCTCCCAGCAAAACCCACTCATTTTACTGATTAAATCAACCAAATAGAAGCCAACATTCCACAAAGGAATGTCCATTGCTATTCACACAGATAAACAGATACACCCACTGGCAAAGGCCAAAAGAGGCTGAGTGCCCTGGTTCTCAAACGGTATTTTAACATGGTATGGGGATGGTCTCCAGCTCCTTCCTGCTCCAACCTTAAGCCACTGGGAAGTGGGAAGGGCTCTAAATGCAAAAGGAAGAGCCAGTATCTACACTTCGAGGTCAGTCCCACTTACCCATCTCAGCCACACGCACGTTGTCTTTGTAGGAATAAGAAAAAGGCATCCCCCTCACTGGAGGGCAAGGCCTGCCAAGTGGACAACACACGACTGGGCAGAAAGCTCCTTTCTCCCAGCTGACTGCATCAGAGCTTGCTGCACTGAGCAAGGATTGGGTGTTCAGCCTCCAGGGACCAGTGTACAACTTTGGGGGCCCCTGGTCTAAGCTTGGCACATCCGTAGCCCCAAGCCTGTTTAAGAAAAATAAGTCAAGTCTGTTTCTAAGCCCCAAGACAACAACCACCTCCGATCTAAGAAAGAGTCCCCATGAGAAGCCCTGGGTTTGGGCAGATTCTTCTCAAAGCCTGCGAGACACAGTCATTAATAGCTGAACTCATCTCAGAAACACCTAAGATGTCTGTTTAAAAAGCAGATTCCTTTTTTTGTTTATGACGAACTGATTTTATTGTATTTTATTGAAGTACAGTTGATTTACGTTTCAGGTGTACAGCCAAGTGATTCAGTTATATAGATGTATTATTTTTCACATTCTTTTCCATTACAGGTTATTAAAAGATATGGAATACAGTTCCCTGCACTATATGGTAGGTCCTTGTTGTTTATCTATTTTCTGTATAGTGTGTAACTGTTTAAAAAGCAGATTCTTGAGCCCATATCCAACCTACTGAATCAGAACTGTTGCAGATAGAGGCCTGGAATCTGCATCTTTAATACGCTTCTCCAGCGATTGCCCTATGTCCTTAAGTTTGAGAACCACGGATCCTGAGTGTCGGCTTCTCTGCCCCCTCCCCAGCCAGGGCACCAGGTCTTGGGAAAATTTATCAGCCAGGGGTCAGTCAGGAAAACCAGTTACACTACGTCTTGTAACAGATATTATTTAGTATAAAGAATTGTTCCACAGGCGTTAAGAGAAATGAAAAGACGAGGGACACAGAGTAACTGCAGGAAGCAGCTATGTCCCCTAGAACCGGGGGAATCAAAGAGGGGGTTTGGGGTTATGAGAATGTGACAGCTTAGAGGAGGAGACCCACAGAGCTGGGACCCAGATGTCCGAGGAGCAGGGGCTAACGCCTCGGGAGCTCCAAGGAGGGCCTCTCAGTGAGGGCCCACATGGGGCTGGGAGACTGTCTGAGGACCGGCTGGTGATGGCATCTCTGAGGGATGTCAGGAGGCTGGTTCCAGGATGCAGAAAGAAGCTGCAGACCGGAACCAACTGCTGCTAGAGACTGCAAGACCCTTTCTGGAAGGAAGCTGATAAGAACCGTAAGCAAGCAGGATGAAGCATGTCCTTTCTCCCTCCTCCAGCCTCCCAGAATCCCTCAGCACCCCCCTATTAGCAGAGCTTAACAGGGAACAGCAGGCAAAGGAGGAACGTGGTTTGCCGAGTACCAGCCCAATATACAAGCCGAGTCTAGAAAGTCTGTCTAGCGCTTAGAGACAATCACTTAATAAGGATGTGCACCGGCTCCAATAGGAGGATGGGGCCTATTCCAAGCTCCCCCTAACAAAGGCCAGGCTTTTTCTTTCTTTTTTTATTTAATTCTCACTTCACTCTATTTTCAAACACAATTTCTATCATAGCCCTTTGTAGCATCTAACACTCCCCAAATGTCCACTCTGTACTTCCAAGCCTAGCCCACTCGACTTCCTCCTGGTCGTGTAGTAATGACGAGTGGGAACCTGGGGCCAGACAGCCCCAGCAGCCATGCGACCTTGGGCAAGTTGCTCAGGCATTTGTGCCTCAGTTTCCTCAATTACGAAAAGGGAATGGCAACAGTATCCACCTCACAGGATAGCTGTAGAGATTAAATGAGACGATACATGCAAATGTAATAATACAAAGGAACGTGCCTGGCACTGAAGTGTTTAATTATGTTTTGACTGTGAATATTATCGACACTATGGTTATCCCAGACACCCGGATGGAAACTAGAACTAGACCTACTACAAGCTTCAGAGAAACCCCCTCCCTGAGATCACCTCTGCTCCCCCAGAGCCTCAGCTTCTGCCAGCTTCTTCTCAACTCCACCCCATCAAGCCCTACTCCTGGGAGCCAGCTCGGCCAACCAACCCTTACACCACAATGACTGGGTGTACGGAAAATTATGCAGGGAAATGATTCATTGTTCCAGATCCACTTCTCTGATAAGTAAATATCCTTGGCTACCAGATCCGCGAAGCAGCGAGGAACTAAAACATTTCTCCTAGCGCAAGGACAGAAGGAAAGAAGTCCATTCCGCTAATGCCGCCCGCCCCTCCCTATCTCTCCATCTGATCTGACTTCACTCAGGATCAAACTCCTGCTTATCTGGTCTCCCTGGCAACCTGAGGTTCTCCCCCAAACTACACCATCCAAGAGGAAGTAGAGGCAACCCTACAGGGGAAAGGGCTTTCCCTACCTCTCTCTTGCCTCACTCTTGCCCAGCAGCAGCGGAATGATGCCGCAGGCAGTCTGAAACGACATTAGAAAAGAAGAGGCACAGGGGAAGCAGTGTCCTGGTAACCCCATCAGGCCTGAGATCACGGCTGTATGAGCAGAAGGAGGAAGAAGTGCCCCGCGAAGGGCACCAACGGGAGCAAGAGCAAGCTGTCAGCCCCTGCCTCCGCCAGCCCTACCTCGTGGGTCTTCCTGCAAGATCCCACATTGCCATCGGTGGGGCCTGGCAGGAATTCAGAACTCTCCCTCCCATGGTCTTAAAGCTGGCGGCCAAAGAGTTAGGACCATATAGGAATTGGAAGATGTGCAGATAGCATAAGGTATCTGGGTATCCTGTGAAAATGTAGATGCTGATTAGTAAGTCTGGGGTGGGGCCTGAGATTCTGTTTCTGCAGGCTCCCCCGTGACACGTATGATGTAGCTGGTCCATGGACCCCTTTGAATTGCTAAAGCATAGGGGATATAGCTTCCCCAAATGACCCCCAAAGGTTCCTGGTACTTACCTCCTAACAAGGGAGTAGGAAGTTTAGAAACTGCCTGACCCACCTCCCAGTCCCCTATGGCTGACTGGGGAGGGAGGTATGAGGCATGGGAAAGCAGATGACTGGGGAGTCAGGGATAAAGGGCGCAGCTTGATATATCCAGAGAGAACTCTAATTCAAGAAGACACATGCACCCCAATGTTCACTGCAACACTATTTACAACAGCCAAGACATGGAAGCAACCTAAATGTCCATCGACGGATGAATGGATAAAGAAGACGTGGTACATATATACACGATGAAATATTACTCAGCCATGAAAAAGAATGAAATAAGGTCATCTGCAGCAACGTGGATGGACCTAGAGATTATCATACTAAGTGGAGTAAACCAGACAAAGACAAATATCATATGATATTGCTTACATGTGGAATCTAAAACAAACAAAAAAAGATACAAATGAACTTACTTACAAAACAGAAATAGACCCAGAGACATAGCAAACAAACTTATGGTTACCAAAGGGGAAGTAGGGGGTGAGGGCACCAGGATAAATTAGGGGTTTGGGATTAATATATATACACTACTATATGTAAAACAGATGATCAATCAACAAGGACCTACTGTATAGCACAGGGAACTATACTCAGTATTCTAATAACCTATAAGGGAAAAGAATCTGAAAAAGAATATATATACACACACACATATATATACATATATATATATATACACAAACATACATATACATATATAGCTGAATCACTGTGCTATACACCTGAAAATAGCACAACATTGTAAATCAACTATACTTCAATTAAAAACAAAAACAAAAACAAAAACAGAGGGACCAGCCCGGGGAATGGGCTCCCGGCCTGCAAGACACCAGAAGGAGCAAATCCCTTTCTCCAAGGAACCACACTTAGGAATTTTATGTGTATTTAGCTCTTCAGAAATGAAGATTCAACACTCCTCCCCTCAACATGTAAGTTTATTACTTTTCAGGTATATTTTCAGAAATGCACCACAAATGAAAGATGAGGACGATTCTCCTTCCCTGCCTCAGTAAACCAAGTGTAATTAAACTTAGAATTACTTCCAGCAACTATGGTTGAAATTAAGTTGGGCTTCAGTTACCTGGAAATTTATTAATCCAGAAAACATGATTCCTCAAATATTATGATCAACTAAGGATACTCAGTAAACAAAGGTGAACAGCCAGATCACTGCAAATGCTTTTATTCAATATATATCAGGCCCCTAGTCACATTCACATGAAACAATTAGTCTTTACAAGAGCAATACGATGTCTAAATTCAACATACACAGATTACTTCGTATGATAGTTCAAGAAAAAGAATCATTACTAATATTGTTTAATTGAAACCTTCTTACAGCATGAGGCCCAGATCCTCATATCTGTGACCATATCTCTGGAAGCAGACGTATATTCTGTGGAGAGCTGCTTAGGATGGCATGAGTTTCAATATGTCTTGTAAGTCACTCATTGATTACCTTTTACCAGCTGGGCTGAACTGGATTAATAAGTACCTGTTAAATTGATCTTTTAACAGATAAACTTCTTTATTTCCTTTCTGTTTCATTTACTCGACAAATGATAGGAAGTAATTTAGTTTTCTTAATTTAGTGTCAAGTTTTTGGTTAACTAATGTTTCTACCTTGAACTCTAAGCTCTCAATAGGCAGTTACCTACCCTCTTCATTCGCCTTGTTCACCACCAAGATGACCCCTCCTGCACATAATTTAATAAAAACCTGCTGGTGATAATGGCCAGGCCTTCAGGTCTAGGCTCTGGGCTGTGGCCTATGGTATGCAGACCAAACTCCTGAAAAAGCCCCAAGTTTCAGATTCCATCTCCTCATGTGTCACTTAGCTTCACTTTGTTGCTTCAGCCCATCCCGTCCCAGTAAGAACAAAATGGATAGATACATATAACAACTCCATCACCAGTTGGGGGCGGGGGGGGGCAGCAACCAAAAGCCTGATCTACTAACCATGTATAATAATTGGAATAACACCTTCAACATGCAAAGAATAACAGTATCTTGGAGCTGAAAAGAACTTCTATTTATAGGTCATATAATCATATAAGGACAGAGAATATGTACTTGTTTATTCATTCAACAGATTCTACTGAGCTTCCTGTATGTGCCAGGCACTATTTAAAGTTCTGGAGGCAGAGAGCAAAAAGTGCCTGCCTTCCTAGAGTTTACATTTTAATGGGGGTGGGGGCTAGATTTTTTTAACTCTATGAATAATTTTATTTTGCGATAAGTGCTGTGAAAAAAATAAAACAGACATGCGTGATATTGAATGGTGGGGAGAGTCCCGGAGCTGTGACAGTCAAGGAAGCTTCGCTAAGGTGCTGACATCAGGTGGATGAGAAGAAGCCACCACACAAAGATCTGTGGGCAGAGCGCGCCAAGAAGAGGAGCAGCACGTGTAAAGGGCCTGAGTCAGGGATGAGTGTGGAGAGCTCAAGGGACACAGACAAAGGCAGCGTAGCCAGAACTTGTTGACTAAGAAGGCAGATGGAAAAAGGGATGGTCAGACAGGTAAGCAGGGACCATATGGAGAGAGACTTGTGGACCAAAATAAGTGCTTTGGAGGATTTTGAAAAGAAGAATTAGATGATGTGGTTCACATTTTATCAAGCTCACTCTGGCTGCTCTATGGAGGTATGGTTGTATGTGGAGAAAGAGGAGATGCAGCAAGACTGGTTAGGGAGCTGCCATAAATGTGTGGGCACAAATTAATGATAATCCGGGCAAGGATGAGAGCTGATGGATTGGAAATTACCTGGGGGGGGGGGGGGAAATACTGAGGTACTAAAGCTAAATATGTATCACCTCTACTATAATCATCGCTGAATTTTGTAACGAATTGCCTTGATTCTCCCTTCACCCTTCCCAAAACTTGTCCACCAGGACTGCTCTGTCCACCAGAATAAATTCTACTTGCTCCAGATGACATTTAAAAGGCTTGAGCTACCAGGCATTGCTCAATCAACCTCCAACAGGAAGAGCAAAGAAGGCTGAGGATGCAGGGGAAGGAGACGTACACACCAAACTGCTGCCATCTCCCAGTTACTAAGTGAGGAGAGGTCAGCAAGGGAGGGGCATGTGTTTGCACATATTCAAGAGAGAGTTCTGGGAAGAAACAAATTGTTCGGTCATCTCTTACAAGTGGATATTTGTGGATGCTGACTCCTATGAAGAAGACTTCATAAAACCAAAAGAAGAAATATAAATATTTAGTATTCGAAGGTATTTTTTCCATCCCGCTCTTTTACTTTCGGAGTCTTAAAAGAAAGAAACCAGTCAAATGAAAGCTTTTTTCCTCCCTTCCTTAAAATTAAACCATACTAAACAACAAGGACAAAGAATGTTTTAAATAATTTTTCTTAAATCCCATTATCCAAATACAGCTATTTTCATAGTTGCATATTACATTCTAATCCTTATTCATACATACACACACACATTTATATGCACTCACATATACAGTCACAGTTAATTATAGCTCTGTATTCTGCTAATGCATTGTGAATTAGATCATAAACATTTTTCATGTTTCTAAAATGTTTATAATTATATTAGTTGCAACACAATATCCCGACACGTGGGCCTCCCTGGTGGCACAAGTGGTTGAGAGTCCGCCTGCCGATGCAGGGGATACGGGTTCGTGCCCCGGTCCGGGAAGATCCCACATGCTGCGGAGCGGCTGGTCCCGTGAGCCATGGCCGCTGAGCCTGCGCGTCCAGAGCCTGTGCTCCGCAGCGGGAGAGGCCACAACAGTGAGAGGCCCGCGTACCACAAAAAAAAAAAAAAAAAAAAAAAAATCCCGACACGTTACTAAACCATAAACTATTGCCTTTAACCCTAAAAGTGGGCGTTTGAATTCTCCTTTCTCTCAGTTTTATCTAACAATTTCAAAGGGATAACCCACCTTTGGCGCAAATAAATGCTAAAACAATGCCAAATGCATACGCTTCAAGGCTCTTATAAAATTGCTCTATTTGGTAACTCATTAAATTGCTAATAAAATCATTTGTCTGTCAATGATTTGCCAAACCAACTGAGTAGAAAGAAATACATCAATTTCATTCAAGGATTATTTACCTAGGATACAAGAATAACTCACCAACCCAGCAGGAAATTAGCTGAACCTGCACCATAGAGTGTGCACTTTTTTTTTTAAATAAGCGAACGGAATATGGACTTGGAGGAGACATCACGTTCTCTGCACTGTAATTTTCGCCGAAGTCTTAGCTTTCACTAGGTGGCTGAGTACTTACAGGTAAGAAGAGTCCACAGATGAAATGCTGCAGGAGGCAACTCTCTGAATGTTTTAAGAATAGTACTACATTAAAATAGTTTATATTTAAACATGTGCGGGTAACGTTGAACTATACACATGTATATGTACAGCTGATTCCCTTCGTTGCACAGCAGAAACTAACACAACATTGTAAAGCAATTCTACTCCAATAACAAAATAAAAACTAAAAATTTTTTTTAAAAATTAAAAAAGTACACATAGAGATATATGTTATATATAGCGAGAACACTGTGCTGTGCCTTTTCTTTAAGGCTTCCTAACTCCTTGAGGAGTGACTAAAAAAAAGTGGAACGTGCTCATGCGATTCCCAGCTTCCCAGCTGTCCTCCAGATTCTCCACTGTGGCATCGTATTTTAGGCAATGCTAAAAGTATCACAGGGGTGCAGGGTGGGGCTTCCAGGGGCTTTAGCTTCAGGAAATGCTTAAAAGAAAAATCCCATATCCTTTGATACCCCCCTGATCCTTAATGGGGTTATACCCTTCAGCAGACAAGAGGCTTACACCACTGAAGTTTGTTCTCAGCTTTAAGAGGAGGCCAGCTGTAGCCTCTGTGAAGACTCCCACCAGCCACAGAGACCACAGTGGGACACCTCTTCCACCTTTTTATGCACCATCCTTAACTCACGAGGCCGATCATTTCAGGAGAATGTCAGAAGGGGAAAAAGAGATGGCTATCTACACATCAGATCCCATCCTGGGAGAACCGGAACTCCATCCTAGAAAACTGAGGAAGTTGTTCAGTTTTGCAAACTGTATCATATTTCAAAGTCACTGGTGGAGAAGCGGCACTTTGTGCTGATTCCCTTTGTAAAGGGAAATGGGAAATGGGAACCCTGCATCTCAACATTATGTCCATGCAGACTTTCACATCTTCTGCCAGGGCTCACGCTGGACAAAGACTCCAAAAGGATGTCCAAATTCTTTGGACAACTGGTATTCAGCCATATCAAATATTGCTTGAAATAATTAAGCTGTCAGCAGAGCCTTGGAAATGTTTGGGCTTTAGGAGTATCCGGATGTCCTATTATGTTTCATGATGGTATCTGACCTGTATTACAATTCCTCACATTCTCCAGCCAGAACCAAAATGACCAAATATGGCCAGTAAAATAATGTTTATTTTCCATTCACCTTCGTTTCTCTCTTGAACTTTAAAGTAACATTTCCATGCTTTTATCAAAACATATCAAAAACCATATCAAAATATTTAAGAAGTGGGAAAAGGCAATGACTTACGAGACCAAAAAAAAAAAAAAATCCACGGAAATATTAAATGCCACACCAGTAGTCTTAGAGATCAGCACACTTTAAATCTACAAAAAGCAAGCACACCCAACTACTATCTAACCTCATTCCTGACTCTAAAACAAATGTATTTAAAGGATACTACTAGTTAAACTTGGAATGGAAAAAAACTATTCAGTTAAGCAAATCCTTCTTTCTCATTTTTCACTACCATTTAACCATTAAACATTCACCTTTTATTTCTGTACCAGTTTACAAATAATATGTCCTCTATTTGGTTTTATTATGATAAAATCCACAGAAATGTCCACCTGCCATGGGCTCAGGGACCCAACATTATCAAACAAAACAATCTTCTATTAACTCAGAGAAACTAGGACATATTTAACAAACATCTTATATGCAGGACTGGAAAATATCTACTAAAGCAACCTGACTCTTTGGTTTATACACTTTTCATGTAAGAATCATATTCACAGCTTCAAACTCATTAAATTCAACAGACAGGACTTTAAAGGGAGTTCTCGAGGGAAGGAGAGGAGGGGATTCCAAGAAGGGTTTTAAACTTTAAAGGCACATCTCACATGGTTTACATGTTCCAGCTACACTCCCTGGTTGACTTTTGATTTCTACCTAGCACTTTCATTTATTAAATAAATGATGAAAATTCCTTCCAAGGTTTTCTTTTTAAATATTTTGGAGTCGCAGCCTACATTGCAGAGGCCAGAACTTAGCTGGCAGCCAGAAGCTGTGCCTGACAGAAAGTGTGGGTAAAACATATGCCACAGAAAGAGATCTGAGAACACACGCAGATCCGAAGCTGCAGCACAGGGGAAGCACTAAAATATATTCCTGGGCAAGCCTTGGATGTTTATTTTGTCCTTAAGTCAGGAAATTACAAACATTCATTTCAGGACTTAGCAACTCTGGCCATCAGGGGTCCGCTCAGTGAGCCATCCTCCCACTCCTCAAACCTCGGCTGCAAAAAGAAACTTTTAAAAATACTAACGTGGTCAGTATTCTAGATTGCCAAGCATTGCCAATGAAAGGAAAGATAAACTAGATATGAACAATTTGCAAGTGGATCGAACGTGATCATTTTCATCCCATTCCTAAAGGAATGCAGTTTGGAGCCGGGAGGAATCCCGTCCACGGCTCACTTCTTTTTCCCCAAAGCCTTCCAAAACCCCCATTAAGGATAAGCACCACCTACCTCCAACCTGCCCCTTCCCCACCCCAGATCACAATTCCATCAGCCAACGGTCAAGGAGATTTCCCCAGCCCGGGTTCCTGAGCTAGTTCCTGCAAGACTTAGGAATCTGAGTCAAAATAACATTCGAGGAGACCATCCAATAAAAAGATACCTCCATAAAATAAAATAAAAAGATACCTCCAGTTATCATTAAAAGCAAGAAGAACAGTCCTGTCCTGCTTGAAACAGCTCTAAAACATTATTCTCTGTCAGTGGCCCCAGAGAAACAGAAATCAACTAGCTGGAGCCAGGCTTCCTGAGAAGGCAGGGGTTCCTCATTCACGCTCACCTGGTAGCCACTAGCCAGGATTTCGCCAAGTGTTACCTGTGCACTGCCTGCATCAGAACCACCTGGGTTACTGTGAAAAAAAAAAAAAAAAAACAAATGCCCAGACTCGGCCAAACTTCCCAAATAGAATCTCTGGGCCTGTAGCCTGAGGACCTGCATGCTTAAACAAGCACCCTGGGAACTCTTCTGCACAATAAAGTTTGAAAACCACCATCAAACTCAAACTACCTCTGTAGATTTCCCAATTTTGAGTACCTTCTCCAAAGAAAACCATGGACGCAGTTAATTAAAACACCAAGTCCCTACTTACCCCAAAGAGCTAATGATCATTCGTACAGACATTGTCCCGTTCACTTTACACTCCCAACAACCCTCTGAAGTGTTTCATCCCCATTTTATGGCCCAGAAAACTGAGGCCTGTGGCCCACTTTTTGCACGTGGCAGGGTAAAGATTTCTACCCAGGTCTCCCTGACGTGGAAAAGGACACCCTCTAATGAGCAGGAGAAGCAGCTAACTGTTTTCTTGCTCTCCTAGCAGTCATTTACATGGTTGGTCATGATTTTCCCTCCCACCTCGACCAGTTCCACCCCAAAGATAACCACTTTCGTCATATGTGGTATTGGCCAAACTGCTAGAATGCTGCCTCTGGATTGGGTCACTACAATTTGAGACATAATATTAATACCTGAAAAATATGGAAAACATCTCGAGAGCTTAAAAAGAGAGGCAGAAAAGAGGCTATAAGAGAATAAATTTTAAAAGTTAACTGAGATCAGCTTGGGAGAGTATGATCATACTCAGGAGATGGTGAGCACACATTTTCATCTCCACTTCAGAGCAACTAACTGAAGCATAAGAGACTTAGGCTGGGCTTCCCTGGTGGCGCAGTGGTTGAGAGTCCGCCTGCCAATGCAGGGGACACGGGTTTGTGCCCCAGTCCGGGAAGATCCCACATGCCACGGAGTGGCTGGGCCCGTGAGCCATGGCCGCTGAGCCTGCGCATCCGGAGCCTGTGCTCCACAACAGGAAAGGCCACAACAGTGAGAGGCCCGCGTACCGCAAAAAAAAAAAAAAAAGAGAGGGAGACTTAGGCTGGATGTACAGATGAACTTTCTGATAGGGGATGGTGTAATATTGGCATGGAGGTCATATAATGCCATTGATGGGAAGATTTTCCCCAAAAGTACCTTTAAATCTAGGGCAGGGTTTCTCAGCCTCGGCACTATCGGCATTTTAGATCAGATAATTCTTTCTTGTAGGGGCTTATCCCTAGATGGCGTAGGATGTTTAGCAGCATCCCTGGCCTCTACCCATGAGAGGCCAGTAACATTCCCTCAGCCCTCCCCAGCTGTGACAACCGAAGATCTCTGAAGACACTGACAAATGTTCCAGAGGTCCAAATCCCCCTGAATTAGAGGGGAGAGAAAGCAGGTGGGGCGCAAGAGAAACTAGACATTCTTTCCAACAATCAAGGTCCCAGCCAACCCAGACAATGAGAACTGAAATTGCCTGAGGGAAAAATCAAGGAACCTGGATAATTCAGAAACCAGATGATGTGCCTGAGACGTCTAAGAATCGACTGCCCTCAGGAAAACAAGAATAAGGAAGAGATGAAGACCAAAAAAAAAAAGGGAAGGGGAATGGCCTTGTGCAGCCTAGTTATGTCAAGTCAGGGCTCCGGAGACCCCAGTTCCCAGGAAGGCAGTTGAGTTTATGAGAAAAAACAGGTGAGAGCCGTCACCAATGGCAGGACTGAGGCTTCTTATAGTTTTCAATGACGCTGACGTGACACCGAGACTGAACACCCTGGAATGTGAAACACGGGAAAGAAGAAGGGGAAGGAAGAGGCACAGAGCCTGCTCTCCCCGGGGCCTACAGCCACTTGCAAACACAAGAACAGGTGACAAGCTTGGTGGAACCGATGCGTGTTCTTCAAATCCTTGTGAGAGGGGACCACGTGCTAGCAGAGTAGAACAACTAGCTACAGGGATTCTGGAGGGTTTAACAGGGACAGGCTCCTTGGCTATCAGCATTTATTAAGGGGCTAAGCACACAAGGTGCTATATGCTGGGAACTGTACACAGAGCAAGGTGGCTACACCCAGTCTTGCCCCTTAGGATATACAGCTTTAAAAGCAGGCATCGGAGAGATACGAGCAGAGGTGTTTTCTGGAGCCACCAAGGTCGGCGGCCCACGCCGGCCCTCAACATTCCACCACCATCGCCAAAACAGAAGAAAGAACCTCTCACTCAAACAGGAAGCCACCTAAACTGGCAGGAAATCTGTCCCCAGCAGAAGCAAGAGTGCAGTTACAGAGGAGAGCAACAGGGCCTCAACCTCCTGCCCAGGGAGCCCCAGGCAGAAGAAAGCAGGAAAGCACATTCCCGGGGCCACAGGGCAGCTGGGAGTCAACCGCCCCAGCTGGGGCAGAAGTGCTTTTCCTCCCAACAAGTCAATCCACCTTCACGATTTACCAAGTACTGGGGGCTCTGACAGCATTGAGAACCACAAGGGAAGGAAGTATTGGCCCCTCTAAAGATTTTCCTTGTCCCCACGCTGAAGTCAGCTTTAGGCATAAAAGCAGATGAGTGAGGAGGAGATCCTTCTTCTTGGTTCTTTATTTGCCACCTCAGATGCTAATGACACACACTCTGTTCCAAGGCAAATTTTAGGTCCCTGGATGTCCTTTCTCACTACACCCAACAAAATTCTCTTGGCAAGTTTTCTGGGCCTTCCTTTGTATGTGCTCAGGGAATACAAATTCCTTTGAATATTGGTATAAACCAAAAACAACTATGAAGGTTAACTAGCTTGGTTAAAAGCAATACACTGCACTGAAATTTACTTAGAAATGCAGGGAAAACGCAATAAGATGGATTGATGGATGAAGAGAGGGGGTGGATAGATGGATAAGTGATGAAATAAGTATGGTAAAGTATTAATGGTAAAATATAGGTGATGAACATATGGGTATTCGCTGTAAATTTCTTCCAGGTTTGCTGTAAGTTTCTTCCAACTAGGCTGCATGTTTGAAAATTTTTCTTTAGAAAATGTTGAAAGCAATTTTTAAATAACCCTACGTCTATCTTAGAATAATATGTAATGACAAGGGGAAATTAATACTATATTTAATATAACAGGTTATGAAATATGTACAATGTAATTCCAATTTTATGAATATACAGTAAACACCAAAATATTGCTTCCTGTTTTGGCGATAGGATTACGGGTGACTTATAGTTTCTTCTTTGTGCTTTTCTACATTTTCCAATTTTTCTTTAATGAGCATGCATTGTTTTGCAGTAAAAATTTACTTTATAATAAAGTTTAAAAAAATAAAATCTCTGAAGTTGAATTTAAATTACTATTGTGGGACTTCCCTGGTGGCACAGTAGTTAAGAATCTGCCTGCCAATGCAGGGGACACGGGTTCGAGCCCTGGTCCAGGAAGATCCCACAGGCCGCTGAGCCACTAAGCCCATGCACTACAACTACTGAGCCTGCGCTCTAGAGCCCATGAGCCACAACTACTGAGCCCGCACGCCACAACTACTGAAGCCCGCACACCTAGAGCCCGTGCTCCGTAACAAGAGAAGCCGCCACAATGAGAAGCCCGCGCACCATAACAAAGAGCAGCCCACGCTCGCTGCAACTAGAGAAAGCCCATGTGCAGCAACGAAGACCCAACACAGCCAAAAATAAATAAATAAATTATAAATAAATTATAAATAAATTATTAAATTACTATTGAGAATTATATGGACTATAATAAGTTTTACTGTCGTTGGTTTTTTAATATATACATTCAACTCCCTTAGTAGCAGATCTCTGAACAAGCAACTCAGTAGAGGACAATCCTATAAAAGTCCTACTCTTGACAATTAAGGCAAGAAAGGAGGAAGTGTGTTTTAGTAGTCGGTTCCTTTTAAGCAGATTTGTAAATTTATAATTCTAACAACCCCGTCACATCCATCTGGTTTGCCACCAATGCACAGCACAATCCCAATCACAACACACAGGACAGCAATGTCCTCACAGGGGCCTTCTTTGGTCTCCAAAAATCCCACAGGGGACATGTTTACCCATGTTTCTCTGTCCGGTGCATACAGTACAATACCTACTTCCTGGCACAAGCACAAAGAGACACCTGATGAGCCAAGTGCTGTAGCAGAAAGCCGAAGATCAAAACTCTCAATTCCCTGGGGGACCTGGAGCAAAGCACATGACCCCTAACTGTAAAATGAGAGTACTTGCCTCCGCACACTACGGTCTCTCTACATTCTTCCACATTTTATGGTGTTACAGGCTATACGGCAGACCCCCCAACATTCCACTCACTTCTAGAAGAGAATAAAGGAATGAGAAAACAAGAGCTTTCTTAAGGACATCTTGGAGGATCCAGCGTTCAAAGACGGCGATATATCAATCCGAGGTACGGAAGGAGTGCTGGGGGAACTCACACACATCTCCAAGCTTCTTCTGATGGCCTGGAGGCACAGGCAGAAAGACCAATGAGGCCCCTTTAAGAGGAAAGGAAACCAACTCCACTGACACAAGTTGGGTCTACAATACGAGCATAACAGCAGGTAAATCCACTCACTTAATGAGTCTCGGACTTCAGGAGAGACTCTTTTTTTTTTTCGGTACGCGGGCCTCTCACTGTTGTGGCCTCTCCCGTTGCGGAGCACAGGCTCCGGACGCGCAGGCTCAGCGGCCACGGCTCTCGGGCCCAGCCGCTGTGCGGCACGTGGGATCTTCCTGGACCGGGGCACGAACCCGTATCCCCTGCATTAGCAGGCGGATTCTCAACCACGGCACCACCAGGGAAGCCCCCAGGAGAGACTCATTTAACACCCCTCTTTTGCCTCAACAGGTACAACTTCCCATAGGCAGAACCAGTCAGAAAGCTGTGAGCCTTGCAAGGAGCTGAGCAGAGAAATGAAAGCCACCTTCTCTGCGATATAAATGACCAAGCTCGTATTAAGCTCTCCGCTGAGCAGTCATGAACTGCTGCTTTATGATAGTGATTACTGTTTATGCCATTTGCAGCATTTTCATTATTTCTTTTGTCTTCCTCCTTTTTGTTACATTAAAGTTTCAGTTGCATAAACAGTGAGAATCACATACATATACACACATATCTCTGTGTGTGTGTGTATATCTATCTATCTGTCTATATATATGCTAACTAGGGAAGCAACTCTCCCCTTCTGTCTCATTTTGGGCCAATTTAACCTTTAATTGAGCACCCATTACTTGCACCACACAAGGAAGGCAATGCAGCAGAATCAGCAATGAGTTAAGGATACTCACTGCCCCACAGGACAGTACATGAATACACATACACATAAAGAAAAAAACAAAATGTTAGCAGACATCTCAAGCGTTCTGGCAGATCAATGGAGTGAATAATATCCACGGCCTGGTGAAATAACGAAGTAAGCTTTCATGAAGGAATTATTCATGAGTGCCTTGAAATATGGGAAATGGCGATAATTCTAAACATAGCTAACAGTTATTGAGCAATTAAAATGCACCAGGTGCTGTAGTATTTTGCATACATCTCTAAATACTAAAAAGCCCTTGAGGCAGCCATTTAGCCCCATGTTACAGATAAGAACACTGAGGATTGAAGAGTAAATTTTGCCCAATGTCAAATAGCTGGTCACAGGAACAAGCTCCAACTGTAGGTCTGCCTGCTCCCAAAGACCACGGAGGGAAGAGTAAAGAGGAAGACTTGCTGAGAAGAAAGAAAAAGGGGTGGGAAAGGCAAGATCAGAGACGAAGAATCAGAGCAGTAAACACCCACCAAAACTGGCTCATCCTCTGACCCAGTAGGTCCCTTCTCTGTGGACGTTTTGGGTTTAATGGCAGAAGTATGATCATACATTCCTATGTCAAGGGCAAGTGATGAACATTCTTGGAAAAAAAGATAGTAGAAAGCCAGTGTCCCCATAATGTTTAATATGCATAAGAGTACACACAAACTCTCTCCTAATCCCATTGAGAATAATAATAAGCATTTTCACCCGCTCACCACCTAAGCTCCGGCCAAGACAAATTGTTGTCATCAAGATTTAAGGACCCTAGGGCTTCCCTGGTGGCGCAGTGGTTGAGAGTCCGCCTGTCGATGCAGGGGATGCAGGTTCGTGCCCCGGTCCAGGAAGATCCCACATGCCGCGGAGCGGCTGGGACCGTGAGCCATGGCCGCTGAGCCTGCGCGTCCGGAGCCTGTGCTCCACAACGGGAGAGGCCACAACGGTGAGAGGCCCGCGTACCGCAAAAAAAAAAAAAAAAAAAAGATTTAAGGACCCGCTAACCTACAAGTTCACACCACCCAAAAGGATCAATCAACAAGGTGCAAGCACACTTTTGGAGGTAGACAATGTAAACACAGCACAGGAATCAACAAAGGACCGACAGAACCTTCCTGACTTCCTTGACAGTGGCAACAGCTACCTTTATATTCTTCTAGGGCAGCATAATACAGCCTAAGTTATGAAGAAAGCTACATGCAGAGAAACCATCATGGAAAGCTACACCTTTGAGTGCACACAATGACTTCTCTCAAATCCTTATGTCTAGTTCCAATCTCTCCTCCGAGACCCCATCCTCAATTAGACACACGTAACAGACTTTACGAGGGCTCACCAGTATCTCCCTCCTAAACACAACAGCGCTGCATTACCTTGCAATAGGCAAGGCCACATGAATGGCAGGACCAATGAAATGTGGGCAGTGACGAGTCACTCTTCATGGCTGAGGCAGAGGAAAGCTCCCGAAGCCCCTCCCCTCCTGCGGCAATCAGATGACAGAGCCACAAGATTGAAGCAGCCTGGATCACTGAGTTGCTGCAGGAAAGACAGCTGACCTGGAGCATCTCCCAGACTCACCAAAGACTCTGAGAACAAGAAGTACGCTTTTGTTGTATTAAGCTTCTATGATTTGGGGATTGTCTGCTACCACGCCATCGCCCAGCTTACCTGAGAGAACAAGCTTAGTGGACATCCCAAGGGCACCAAAAATCCGTCTAAAACCAAATGTTCCACCGTCTTCCACCTAACCCCAGAGAAGCCTACCTACCTTCTGTTTTGGTTAACCCCCCAAATCTTAGGTTCTGCTCCTTTCCTTTGCATCCCCAGGCATGAATGAAGAAACTGCACTGAAGCAGTTTTGATAAATTTTCATTGATGGTGATCAGTCTTAAGCAAAAAAATCAAATGAATTTTAGTAAGTTAGACTTTTTAAAGAATGATGGAAATTATCAAGAGACTACCAAAAAACCATTTTTGAGAGGGGAAAAAATAAGACTCAATCATGAAGCTGAATGTCTACTTAGATATATAACTTTTCTCCTACCATAAGAAACTAATGTAATTGAAAAAAATCCCAATCCCCGCCCCCCCCCCACCCCCGCCAAACCACCATGCTGCAAGGGTATGCCAGGTCTGAACTCAAAAGAGCAGATAAAATAGGCAGATAAATGTGCTACATTTTTTAAGGGTCATAACACTACTACTCAGAACATACTGGAAACTCTTCACAAATATCACCCACAAATATAAAAATTAAAAGCTTAAACCCACGAAATTGTAATGCAAATATCAAAAGTTCACTTCAAAGGTCATTTATCACCCTTTTTCCCTCCCCTTCTTGAAAGGGGCCCACACATGCTGGCTCAGAGAATAGTTATGAAAGAAAATGTATATTGTGGTTTCATATAATTTTCTATCTTAGGCGTGTTGCAAATTTCATTACCAGTTCCCATATCATACAAGCTGCATAGAAACATCAAGACACACACTCCCATTTATTTATCTACCAGTTAAGCAAACTGTCGCACTTTGAATAACAGATCTAAAATCGGCACTCGGAAAAAATCTTTCATCTCCTTTTTGTTTTCTGTGGGAACACCAGGGAAGGTTTTCTTTTCATCTGAAAGGCAATCTACATAAAATGCTATACAATTTAATTATTATTCCACTGGCCTTTCTCTGCAGTAAAGCAAAAATGTGCTCATCAAAATCTCAAGCATGAGCAGGCATTATATAGTTAAAAAGGAAAGGTAATTAATCAGCCCGTTCTCTCTATGGTCATCTAATCCCACTGAACAAACTGATCAAATCCTCTCAAGCTAACTTAAAGATCTTGCATCTTCAATATTCTGGGCAAAAGATTATTCAGTAGCTATAAGTCTAGATAATAAGAAGGTTTTAACTTAAATTCACCCAGAAAGCAAAGCACAACTGTTATCTCTCCCATTGCACCTATTTTGTCTCAAGACTGTTACTTAATATGGCAGGATTGCTCGACTTCCCTGCTCAACAGAAGCATACACAGCAGTCAGAGGGACAAGCCTTCATTTCAACTATGTGAGTCAGAAGGAGGAAGTAGTATTTACTGGTCAGCACACACCCATCAGGTACTTACCACACATGTGTACCTGTTCATAAGGGTCATTTCTGTTCTAGTTTACACAGAGTTCACCAACCGTGGGAAAAACAGAGAAGCTGGTAGTTCTGCCTTCTCAACCATGCCTTGTTCCTTTAACCTCCAAACCAGTGAGTTCTGGGTAATAGGTAGTGGTAGGAAACATTCCCGTCTTAAAGATGTGACTTTGTACCTGCATCTGCCTTCCAATATATTCTTTTTTATTTTACTTAGTTGTAAGCAGTAAACATGTCTACCTCATAAAGCACCATCCACAACATGCTGTCTTCTGTCCGCAGGTAGCTCATCAGAGGAAACCAGTATGACCACCGGGCAAGAGGAGAAAAGCACCTATCTTTGTGGCTGTGTGCAAACACCTCCTCTTTCTGCACAGTGCATTCATGCCAATATTCCTATTCCCGGTTCTGAAGTAAAAATTCAGACACAAACATTCACTGGTTCTGTTATAAACCAAGTTATGCACCATGATCAGGGTGTGGGTGAAGGTGACAAGGCAGGCACTGGAGAAATCCTTGAAGATAACTGCATATAAAAGGTGACCAATCGCTTGCTATGCGTTTGGGCTCCTTAGAAAGTATGAGGCATCTCAGCTGAAAATAATATCCCAGAGGAACCAGAATGGTCCCTTTAAAAAGTGTGTCTTCGGGCTTCCCTGGTGGCGCAGTGGTTGGGAGTCCGCCTGCCGATGCAGGGGGACACGGGTTTGTGCCCCAGTCCGGGAAGATCCCACATGCTGCGGAGCGGCTGGGCCCGTGAGCCATGGCCGCTGAGCCTGCGCGTCCGGAGCCTGTGCTCCACAACAGGAGGGGCCACGACAGTGAGAGGCCCACGTACCGCAAAAAAAAAAAAAAAAAAAAAAAAAATGTCTCTTCAGTCATCCAGAACCCTCGTTCCTCCCACTTCAGAAGAGGTGAAAAGAAGGAAGCTTGAGTTCCGACGTGAAGGCCCACACACACCTTCACTCTACAGAGAAGCGCTCATCATGAAAACCGTATCTTAATACCCTGTGCTTAGTAAACAGACCAAACTAATACATTCATTCAGTTAAGTGTTTGGACAAGGAAGTTACTGAAACTCACTGTTGAGAATGTTCCCTCCCCACCTCACCTGCAGGAAGGTAGCACTGACTTCCTCCCAAACCTTGATTTTCAAAACATTAGCCTCCAGAGAGAAGTCGTACTCAGGCCCATCTCCCCGACACCACCTCTCCACACAGCAAACCTGGCCAACCGTCTTGACCCTGTGCCCTTGGGAAAATCACTTCACCTCTCTGAGCCACCTGACGTGGGGGGCCTGGATTAAATGTCTCAAGAGGGTTCACAGGTAGTACTAGGATAACTCTTCAGAGCAGGTCTCAAAAAGCACCGAGCTGCAAAAGACCTCATCCCATGTGCCATGACTAATCTTCATCCACGCATTCACAATTCCAAACATATTCATAGAATACAACAGTAAACTTTACGTAGAGGTCAGGTTTCCAGACCTTTTTTTTAAACAGTAACTTATAACCACAAGTTACACACAAAGACATCCTCCTTATATCAAATCATGACCAGCAAGGCTCGAGGTACCCTCTGACCATCCTCTTCCTCCTGGTCCACTTGTATGTGTTCCCAGTGTCACCGGTGTGATGTATATATCCTCTGGTCCTCTCTCTAGACATTTATACACATATCTTTGAAACCATAGAAAACAGAGAGACTAGGAGCGTAGATTCCAGCACAGCCATTCTGGGGAAGGATCTGCCTCGGCCTATATAGAGTCTGAGTACATAAACCCTCCCGTGATCCGTGTATCCTGTTCCTGGACATATGCCCCAGTGACTCCCCCCGCAGGTCCGTGAGGGCACATACAGGATGTGCCCTACAGTCCTGTGCATGGAGTTAGAAGAAAAGACAAGGTGGCACTGATGTCTATGTAAACACAGCAAGGTAAATAGATTAACCATAAGAACATAGTGCCGAGTTTAAGAAAAAAAAGTTAAAAATGGTAAAAGTTAGAACACAAAACCTTTTATATGAATTTAAAACATGCATAAACCTCATGTGCTGTAATAACAAAACACCCCTTATGTGATTCCTGTGAAATGGTAGAAAACACTTAAAACAGTCTGTCACATTTTAAGCACTTAGTAAATATTCACTATTACTAATTAGATAAAAAGATCTACATATATAATATATAAAAGATCTATCTATATAATATATTGTAAACTATTATAAAACTTCATTTACATATCATCCTTTCTCCTAAAGGGCTTTCTTTTCCTCTAAAAATAATGCATAGGGCTTCCCCGGTAGCGCAGTGGTTGAGAGTCCGCCTGCCAATGCAGGGGACACGGGTTCGTGCCCCGGTCCGGGAAGATCCCACATGCCGCGGAGCAGCTGGGCCCGTGAGCCATGGCCGCTGAGCCTGCGCATCCGGAGCCTGTGCTCCGCAACGGGAGAGGCCACAACAGTGAGAGGCCCGCGCACCACAAAAAATAATAATTAATTAATTAATTAATTAATTAATTAATGCATAAAAGAGATTGGAAAGCTATGTTTAAAAATGTTTATAGTGGTTACCTCTGAGGAAACTCATATATTTGTTTTCACTTACTCTTCTTGCTTGGCTATATTTCCACAATGTATAAACATATATTACTTTATAATTTTCTTTAGTCCTTAATGGTCCTTTCAATATGATTCATGACACACAAAAAATAGAAACATTCCAAAAATCCATCCCATCAATGGGGAAATAGTTCTACCATGGTACAAACAGCGGAATATTTTAGAGCTACTTTTTGTCAGTGTGGAAAGACAGCACGTTGCGTGAGAAAACACAAGCTCTGAACTGCACGTGTAAGAGAGCTGAGAGGCCGTGGACAGCAGTGGTCAGCAGCACGGGCTCTGGAGCCGGCCCAGCCACAGTCACACGCTGCTGCAGGGCAGTGGAATAGGCTCCTTGAGCCTCAGTCCTCGTCTGCAAAACGGGGGTGCTGTCAGTAAATGCAAACGATGCAAAACAAGCAAACACAAACTATGTATAAGGTCCACTAAGAAATGTGCGCCTTTTATTTACGTAGATTAAGCCTCAATTAAGTTGATCCAAAAATACATGCACACACACTAAAGGTCACAGTATTCTGTAATTTCATTTATATGAAATATCCAGAATAGGTAAACCCTTAGAAATGGAAAGCACGGTAATTCCCTGGCAGTCCAGTGGTTAGGACTTGGTGCTCTCACTGCCGGGGCCCGGGTTCCATTCCTGGTCAGGGAACTAAGATCCCGCAAGCCACACGGCATGGCCCCCCAAGAAAAAGGAAAATAAAAGAGAAAAGCACACTGGTGGTTGTTAGGGGCTGGGATACGGGAGAACGGAGAGTTAACTGCTGAATGGGCCGGGGTTTTATTACAGGTTGATGGAAGTTTGGGAACTAGGCAGAGGTGCTGGTTATATAGCATTGTGAATGCACTAAATGCAACTGGATTGTTCATTCTTGAAGGGTTAATTTGACGTTTATGTAATTTTGTTTACATCAATTTCACCTGGGCGGGGGAGGGAAACGAATGCTAAACAACATGTTTGTCAAAAATATATACAAATTAAAAGATGAACAGACACAGGCAGAAAGGTTCAAAGGGGGAAAGGGATGAGTAAGGGGAATAAGCATAAATGAAAGCCAAAAAATAATGTGACACAGCATAATTTGGAAAAGAGCCCTGCTGACAGTGTTCCATGAACAGACTTCGGAGTGGTTGAACCTTCCTCATCTGGGGTCAAATTCTGCCTTGGTCTGCTGCCATTTCTTTTTTAAAAAAGAAATGGTATTCACCTCTATTCTTCATTTTGCCATGTGATGCTTTTACCCACTGGTGTATATCTCGGAGCTGTCTTCGTGTTAGTACGTATCATCCTTTGTCATTGTTTCGAAGCTCTAGGGATGTACCATGATCCAAAACCACTTTTAACTTGCCTGACTTCATCATACACGATATTTTGCCCTTGAGCATACAGAACATGCCAATTAATGAAATTTGCATAAAGAAAGGTTAAAAACGGTACGCAACTGCCTATACCAAATAAAATCCTATTCTGAAATAATGTGAGCTTTTAGAGCTAGCTGATATGCATCCTTCACAGCTAAACACCTCCCACTAATCACTATTGCTACCACAAAACACAACAGCCAAGAGTGCAATGACACCCCCTCCATTTCCACACCCTCCAAACCGAAGTTGATTTAATCTGATTTCACAGGGGGAGGAAAATGTTATCTGGATAGGAGCACACTGCACGATTCTTTGCCCCAAAGTGGCCCTTCCCTAAGCCCAGTGACTGCCTTGGCCTGACCGCTTGGTATTAAGTTTAAAGGCTTGGAATTAGTTCAGAGGATACACACAGTGTCAGTAACAAATCCCTGAAGTTCACCTTGGAGCTTCTTGCTCTTCCAACTACCATGCCAAAAACTCTACTTTTTTCTGGATGGCTTTTCCAAATCCCAAACACCAACATGTCACCTGCTCAATTATACTGTATTGAACAGAATTCTCTGGGATTTTCTTTTCATCAAAATAAACTAAAAGGCTGCCCTTTTTAATAATTAGTCACGAATGTCAGGTGCCTCGAGGTGACACAGGAAAGACAAACTTGACATTTGTGAAGAAACGGCAGCTGGAAACAATCACACAGGGAAAACACACATACACTCGGGGAAACACCCCCTTCTGGGCTAAGGAAAGACAGTCATTTTAGAAACCTAAAATAAGCCTTTTATCAGAGCTGGGGTAAAGGTCACCCCCGTGGTACCTGGGTGGAGGACAGAGCCACCTCTCACATACACTGTGTCCTGCTTTCATAGGACCTGCCAGCAAGGAGGGTCTGTTCTGGGGCCAAGGGCTATCTGGCATCTCTAAGGACTGGGCAGTTATGCAATACAATTATTTTTTTGCATAGCATCCCTCCCACAGGGCATTCCAATAAGCTTGACAAAGGGAGTCATTCACAAACTTGATAAAAGCAAATCAAGGAGAAACTTTGTAACAGAGAAGAGACAGGGAAATAAACAGTTGAGATAGGAAAGGGCCCCCAGCACTTCCCTCCTAGGCTTTCATGTCCCCACCCAACTCATGGGGCAGAGGAAAGAACAGCAAGGTGACAAAAGATGGAAGGGGACAGCGAATAAGATCAGAGGATGACAGAGGAAAGGCTTCCCACCACCCAGAGAAGGTACAGCCTCACTGTTGGCAAACACTGAAACGATTCTCTGTCAACTAACCTGAGGTTGGATTTTTGTTTTTGTTTTGTTTTGGGTTTTTTGAGGCCAGCTATTTATTCTACTTGTTAAATAAATAAACACAAGTCCCAAAATGTTTTCCTAATTTGTGACTTACCAGCCTGATTTACTCTGACAGAAACAGAAGTGTGCCTACACACCAAGGCAGAAGTTGTGTTTGGCTGTTTAAGGATGTCCTGGGAATTCTTGCAAGAAATTCCTGGTTCAGGGCAGTCCAGGAGAAGAGGCTAAATGTCTTTTTTCAGGGAGGTGACTCATCTAATGAAGTGGCGAATCACCATCCTTAGCTTGAGCAAACCTTACAGAAATATGTCTTTAGTCTTTAAGCTGAGAAACGTTAAAAGCTGCACTCAAAAGAATGCATTATTTGGGTACTTTCCACCTTCTAAAGGCAAAGCCCGTTCCACCACAGCACCTCTTATCCACAGATGAGCTCATGAACAGGAGAGGACTTTAATCTCCCAAGGAGGTCTCAGTCAGGCCTGCATCAGGCCTCCCCAGCTGGGCAGCTATCTGCACAGCCTGTCCCTTCTCCGCACCAGGAAGCTTTCCCCAGCAGGGTCTCCTTCAAAAGCCAGCCCAGGTGTTGTGTGGCCGAGGGTGGAGTAGCTGGCTGGGATGAGGGATGAGGTCAGCTCCAGCCCTGGCTTCTCAGCAATAGCAGAGGCACTGTGTCAGGTAAAGGAGACTTCTCTCAGGCCTGCCAGGGCTGTATTACCACAAGGCATTTCCTTACCAGCCTGAACCAACTCCCAAAACCCAAATAGGTGATGTGTTTCACTGCCACTCTACCAGTATCTTCAAAAGCATCCCATTCTTCCCACTTATCTAAGAAGAACATTCCACAAAGGAAGCCTGGAAAGTAACATATTGGAATTCCTTAAGTCACACAGAGAATGTGTTCTATTACAGATCTACCTTGTTCAATTTCCTACCATTCCTCATATATAGAACGAATGAAGATATATATATATATATTCATGAATATACTCAATGAATAATATGTATAGATATAGATATGGATATGGATGGATGGATGGATAGATAGATAATCAAAGCCAGTCCAGGAAGCGAATGTATATTTAAAAAGAGGAAAAAGCATTAACTACTGATTTTAAGGTCAAGTCCATGTTAGCATCATGACTTAGAAAAAGCTTACTAGCAGCAAATCACTTAAATTCTCTCCACTTTGAAAATACAATATGTATAGGGATAATATAAACATCTTATAATACTGTGTCATGATTAAGGAGGAAATAAATGGAGGTTACACTGGCTGATGGGAATCCTGACGAAGAAAGGATTTAAACAGCACCAGACCACATAAACTGGAAGAGGGCACCACACACGAGTCCTGTGCTCTGCGCCACGAAACCTTTCTCTGGAATCAGCGGCACTGGTGCTGTCAATCACCGAAGGCCCACAGGACAGCAGAAGACTTTGCTTCATTTGTACAGAGGGTCCTGCAGCCTGGCCTGGATGTCCAAAGTAGGTAAGAGACTTGCACAGAACCACAAAAGCGTTGAAAATTCCCAAAAGAATGTCTTGGGAAAGTTCACTTTCACAGTATCAACATGTATCATCTTTCCTGGGAAGCTGACCAGTCAGGTCAAAGTCCTACCATCAGAAACGGTGACCATGGGATACAGAAACACCACACGTACCAAGGTAAGGGCAGAGGTGCCCACATCCTCTGCCCTCCCAGTCCTCCCCAACAAAGGCTCCCCAAGGAGGGCTGGCAAGAACGACTCACCTAAACAACACCGCCGACCTGAGAGAAACTTCTCCACATTAGCCTGGAAAGCCTGAGACAAAAGTAAAAAGTGTCACATGTCTCCAGAGGTAATTCCAGGCACAGAGAGCAAAGGCACGAGCAGAGGACAGACTTCTCCTCCCCCCGCCAAACTCCCAGAAAAGTAAAATAAATAAAAACAGATTCCAAAAGGTCTAAAAGGGAGGTGAGAAGGCCTGAACTGGACACTAACAGAACAGTCAGAAGACTGAATTTCATGCAGCCACTCAACAAATGACCACCGGCTCCTGCCAAGTGGCAAGAACCGTGTTTAACGTTACTCAGGATATAAAACCTGGGACAGACATGTTTCCTGTTCTCAAGGATTTAAAAGTTACCACAGCAAATAAGCTGTATGCCCACATAGCTGCATTATCTAGTTATAGGTGATTTTCCCTAAGAACTGAATAAATCAAGAGTTTGCGACAGGCTTTTGGGTTGAACCTTGAAAGACGTATATAATTTATATACCAGGTGGAAAAAAACAGGGATGCTACCACTCTTAGAAAGTAGCCAAAGGAGCAACAAAGGCAAAAAGGTGGGACCAACCATTTATTTTCAGGAAGAAGGAAATAGTACAAGTGAAGAGTAATGAAAGACGACTTGAAAAAAGCAGACTAGGACCAGATCACAGAGGGGCTTAAATAATACGCAAGAAAAAAAAAAAAAAAAAGATGAAATCCTACAAGAGCAGACGAGCAGGGCTGGAAGTGAGAGGAGCAGAGACGTATCAGGGCAACTGACATCACCTGCTATGATCGCCGACCGCCCTGTCTTCAAAGTGAAATCAAACAGAGCAGTATGACATGTGGGATGACCAATGCTTTTCTCTGTTCCTTTTCCATCTAGTACTATTTGTTTAGGGGAGAAGAGGTATCCAATTAGTCTAAGAGATGAGCAAATGATCCCAGGTACCCAGGAAGGTAACACCGGTCCTTGGGAGGCACCGTTACCTTGGCCAGGCAAAATCTCCATTCTCTTACCAGTCTTATGTGGTACCTAAAGCACCTTGGTGGACCAAACATGACTCTTTACGGCCATTAAGTGAAAAAAAAAAAAAAAAAATCGGTACTTTGAATGGGTTCACATCTCGGCATATACACTTAACTCTCAATTTGTTGGTCAGCTGCCTTACAGAGCACGGATAAGTCATGAGTAGGGGGACTTCCTCCCACCCCATGATGAGGAGGTCTCATAGCCCTGTCCCCTTCCTCGGGAGGGGAGGGCTTTTCCTGTGGCTTCTTTTACTTCCCTCCTACTAGATCACAGAGGGTTGTTTGTAGGTCTCTGTCCTTCCACTGTCCAAACCCAATGTCTATCAGACAGATGCCCTCAGCTAAAGAAGAAAACTTACCTAGCCCATCCCTGATCTTTTCTCTGAGTGGTCTGTAGCAAACTAGCACTCCCCTCTTAACGCAAAAACACTCTGGTCTCTCGACTACTTTCCTGGCAAGCTCAGTGCTGCCTAATGATGCAGGCTTAGGAACAAAAGAAGCCATTTCTTAGAGTCAACCTTTTAAACGATGAGGCTTCACAGACAGCCTTCCAGGCCATCGCTTTACCTTGATGTTATGATGGAGGACAAGTCAAGTTTCTTTAACCTGCTTTTCTTGCTTTCATCTAGTTTTTTATCTATCTATTGCTAATTTTGATTGACTTATTTGCTTTAAACTTTATCATGTAAGCATTATTTGCTTATCTTACCGTGGAATGCACCTCAGATCATAATGGCACGCTATGGAGTGTTCATGCAGAAAAGAGATGAACAGTCTTCGTTTCCTGGTGTACCTGAATAATCGTGATAATCAGTGTTTCTCTTTTTTAACAGATTTCAGTGTGAGAAAAAGTAATGGGATGAAACTAAACGGCTCAATTAACAAGAGCAATAAATGCCAAAGAAAGCATCTCTCTGCAGAGAAGTGACAGTGGTGCAGCTGGCTTACTTGGTGAGAATTCTGGGACAAAGAGAAAGCCACCCTAAGCTGTATGACAATGATGGTTAAGAGTATGGACTTTGAAGAGAGAGAAACCAAATCTGTCCTTGGCAAATTTTTGTAATCTTAAGGCTTTGATTTTTTCACTGGCTTGATATGACTATTAAATAAAATATGCACGTAAAGTACCGGGAAGAGGAGCTATTAACACAGCACTGATGAAGTGCTGATGACCAACAACACAGACACAGAGCTTTTTCTCTCAAGGAGATGACATGTATAGGCAATGCCAAAAGAGACGTTGAAATCAAAGGCAAGGCATTTCTACTGGATCAAGAAAAACAGTCCATCAAATGAAAGCCAGTATTTCTAGGAAATGTTCTGGTTCTAAATACTTCTCCACTAAATGCTTTCGTTTCTTCTGGATAAAAAAAAAAAAAAAAAAAAATTTTAAGTTTTTATTTAAACTGTCAAAGATAATATAATTGTACACGTGGGCAACTGAAGGGATTAAGATGATATACCCTGCCTCACTCATTCAAATAGCACCTCCAGTTAAATCTAGGCTATAAAGAAGGGGTTATATTTTAAAGAGAGCCACCTTACACAGAAAAATATTTTTCTAGTAAAAGGTTAAAATCTTTGATTTCAAATGCTGATCTAGGAGACAGAGAAACAGTAGTTCCTTTTGCTTCCCAAATCCATTTCTTTTTCTTTTGAAATTATTATTTGTTAAGTTGGTTAAACCACAGTGAACTGCTGTTGATTTCAGAGGCAAGGGAACATGTGAGCAGGATGATGGGAAGTAAAAAAATTCCACTACAACCAGGGTATCTTTGTTCAAAGGCACAACTTGATTAAATTCACATCCTGTGGTCATTTGTTGAGTTTTCAGAACAATGATAAATGTAATTACTGGGAAAACAAAAAAACCATTGTTCCTTTTCATTAGTTCTCTTCCTTGTTGAAAGTTTAAACACTGATTGTCTAAGAGTCCACAGCTTATATACAAGATAAAAGCATGATGTCAAAACATGCACATCAAAAAGCCAGACACAGATTCATACATACACATACTTACATATACAGATATTCAACTAATGTTAGCATTTAACCCATGTTTGTATAGACAGTAATAAACTTCAGAAATTGCTTTTTATGAAGAGAATTTCCAAACTTCATCAAAACATTAGTCCTGTCTATCTCTCACCACAATTCTGCCTTGGAACAAACTTTACAACACACAGTAGGTGGCAGGAGTTTCACAACTTGGATTTGAAATCCCTTCCTTTAAAATTCTGACAATAACTATATGACAGGCTGGTGGTAAAGTCAGAAGGAGTTTGGAGAAGAGGTGATTAGCTCTGAATCTTAGTTACACATGTCCACTAGAGAATGACCTCACCGGGGTGTAATCGGTTCCCTGTCTGTTTTCTCCTCTAGACCTTCTAAGTTCCTCAAGGTCAGACCCCAAAGGGAGCTCCATTTTATACTATCAAGATGCAGCAATGCCTGGCACACACCGGAGCTCAGCGAACACCAAATAAATAGGTGGAGGATAATCAACCCACCCTCTGATCAAGTAAAAGCAGGGAAGTGTATAAATTTGGACCTTCGGCCAGCTCACATCACCTCAGGTCTTTCTAAAGAACAGACTCATCCCTACCCTCTTCTCTGGGTTCTAAGAACCATCGTTCCACTTTCTTCAATATGTGAGGAACAACCTTCTTAACCCACACGAGGCCTCTGACTACCAGCCACGAGATTCCAGGGTATTACAGGAATATTTAGAGAGTAGTATGTTTGCACAGGTTTGTTTTGTTTTCTTTTCTTTTAAATGTTTAACAGTCTGCTGTTTTGGCTGAATTTTTTAGTCTGGTTTCAACGTTGGGAAGTACACGAGCGAAGTTCTACAATATTCTCTCTTCTGTAATGAAATGCATTTGAGTCCACTGCCAAAATTCTGTGTTCTCTACAGTTGTCAACACATCAGCATTAATGTTAGTAACTTTTTTAAACCTCCCAAGACCCCCATCATTGATTTAGGTAGATGACAGGCCATGAGAATTGCTGCTTTATGCAAATATTTATTGATTGAATTGGGGGGTACGTCATATGATAAAGAAGGATGGGAGGACAGACAGCAGAAGACATTTTTTAAAGATTCCTCATCCTCTCCTATAATCTCCAGAGCCCTTTCTATCAACATAGTGGCATTACTTTATTTTGAGGACACATAAAAACTGGTTCGGGGGTTTCCCTGGTGGCACAGTGGTTAAGAATCCGCCTGCCAATGCAGGGGACATGGTTCGAGCCCTGGTCCGGGAAGATCCCACATGCCACGGAGCAACCAAGCCCATGCGCCACAACTATTGAGCCTGCGATCTAGAGCCCGCTAGCCACGACTACTGAGCCTGCGTGCCAGAACTACTGAAGCCTGTGTGCCTAGAGCCTATGCTCCACAACAAGTGAAGCCACTGCAATGAGAAGCCCGCACACCGCAATGAAGACCCAACGCAGCCAAAAATAAATAAATAAAATAAATAAATTTATTTAAAAAAAATTGGTTCGGAATGTAGGCATTTCTGTCCATGATTTTCCTGTCTGTGAAATGTTTAAATAAGTACTTGAGTTGTACGATTAATCCTGTTTAACAACACAAAAGAAACCTGTTAAAATATTAGTTATATATGAAACAGTTATCACTAAGATAAAAAGCTTGGAGATAAAAATCACTACCTATTTTAATAACCACACAGCAGGTGTTAAGTAAAGTTTATTGAATGACAGTGGATTCTCTAAGTTATCGAATACTCAATTATCCATACCAATGGAAAGGAAATATAAATAATATTGTGGAAAATATAAATAATATTGCTGTATACCTGAAACTAACACAACACTGTAAATCAACAATACTCCGATATACTTTTTTTAAGGAAATATAAATAATAAAAACAGCCTTGGGACTTCCTTGGTGGTGCAGTGGTTAAGAATCTGCCGGCCGCCATAAAAAGAAACGAAACTGAGTTATTTGTAGTGAGGTGGATGGACCTAGAGTCTGTAGTAAGTCAGCAAGAGAAAAACAAATAACGTATGCTAACAAATATATATGGAATCTTAAAAAAAAAAAGTGGTCATGAAGAACCTAGGGGCAGGACGGGAATAAAGACGCAGACGTAGAGAATGGACTTGAGGACACGGGGAAGGGGAAGCTGGGACAAAGTGAGTGAGTGGCATGGATATAATATATATACTACCAAATATAAGACCGAGAGCTAGTGGGAAGCAGCCGCATAGGACAGGGAGATCAGCTCGGTGCCTTGTAACCACCTAGAGGGGTGGGATAGGGAGGGTGGGAGGGAGGGAGACGCAAGAGGCAAGAGATGTGGGGATATATGTATATGTATGGCTGATTCACTTTGTTGCAAAGACTAGCACACCATTGTGAAGCAATTATACTCCAATAAAGATGTTTAAAACACAAAACAAAACAAAAAAATAATCCACGTGCCAATGCAGGGACACAGCTTCAAGCCCTGGTCCAGGAAGATCCCACATGCCGTGAAGCGACTAAGCCCGTGCGCCACAACTACTGAGGCTGCACTCTAGAGCCCACGAGCCACAACTACTGAGCCCGCGAGCCACAACTACTGAAGCCCGCACGCCTAGAGCCCGTGCTCCCAACAAGAAAAGCCACTGCAATGAGAAGCCCACGCTCCAAAGCAAAGGGTAGCCCCCACTCGCCACAACTAGAGAAAGCCCACACACAGCAAGGAAGACCCAACACAACAATAAATAAATAAATAAATAAATAAATAAATAAAACAGCCTTCACGTACTGATGACTTTCTATGTCAAACAGGGGTAACTGAAGCTGCCTCATCGGGTTGTCGTGAGGATTAAATGAACTAACTATGAAAAGCGTTTAGTTCGGGGGTTGACACATAACAGCTCCTCAGTGCTAACTACTATTATGATAATCATCATCACCATTATTATTTATTATGCATTATATTATCCTGCAAAGCTGATATGATGGTCCTGATTTTGATGATGAAATACCATGAAGCTCAATGAGGCCCAGAAACTGCCTCGCAGTCACAAAGCTGGTAAATGATGCCAATGGGCTCCAAGCCGAGTTAACCTAATGTGCAAGTTCCAGCTTTAATGCCATGTGATGCTGCTTTTAAAGCAGTGACCTTTCTTCTGGAAATTAACTCCTTGTCCTGATAGCTTGAGAATCCTAAAGGCAGATGGCTTAGCAAAAGCAGAGGAGGCAAAGAGAACCCTGGAAAGGGCAGGGGCTTTACAATCAGACATCACTGGGTTCAGACCCAGCTGTGTGACCTTCAAAAGGTAATGCAATCACCCAAGTCTCTGCTTCCTAATTTATAAAACTGGGATAATCATACCAATCCCAGCAGGAATAAGGTAAAGATGAGACATAAAGTATGTAAAGTACTTGGTCCAGTCCTTGGCACACAGTGGGTGCTCCATAAATTTGTATCAGAATCATCCCGTCGACTTGAATCACCTTTACAAGTCCTCAAGTCTTCATGATATAGAGGAAAAAAAACCTCCAAGAATTTTAATTCTCAACTTTTTTTTTTTTTCACAGATAACTACATCTCAGGGACTTTCCTGGTGGCACAGTGGTTAAGACTCTGATCTCCCATGGGTTCGATCCCTGGTCAGGGAACTAGATCCCACATGCATGCCACAACTAAGAGTTAGCATGACACAACTAAGGAGCCTGCATGCTGCAACTAAGGAGCCCATGAGCTGCAACTAAGGAGCTGCCTGCCACAACTAAGGAGATGGCAAGCTGTAACTAAGGAGCCTGCGAGCCACAACTAAGGAGTCCACCTGCCGCAACTGACCCAGCACAACCAAATAAGTAAATATTAAAAAAAAAAGATAACTATATCTCGAGGTATTAAATAAAATTCTCACCCAAGAGTCAAATAACTTGCATCACCCCTAATTTTCTTCGGTCATATGTAATTTTACACCCATATATCTCTTTTCCCTCTATACACATAAAGAAAAAAAGTGATATATAGTCATATATTCTATATGTAATTATATTTCTGCCACATTTTGGCACTTCCAAAGGAGAATGAAAAGAATGTAATGAAAATTAAACCAAAACAGAAAAGAATGGGAAATTCTTAAAACACAAAAAAAATCCATTTTCCTAGATGAAAGGGCCTCTACACATAGACATGTGTGTTCACCAGCATTTACAAAAAAACAGCGGGGGCGGGGGGGAAATAAACAAAGGGACATGTCACCAAAAGGGAAAATGGTTAAACTTTTCATTTAAATCTGGAAATCAGATGAACAGTCAAATATACTAAAACAACATGTAGGGAAATTATTATTTCACAAAATGAAAACCCAAAGAAAGCACATTTAGAAGCACACTCTAAGCCAGGCACTCAGTGATTTCCAACTCCCCACCAAAGCAATCAAATAGAGATTAGCATGCCTATCAGCTAAGACCAGGCTGCCAAAATGAAAGCTTTAAATTACACATGGCCTTACCAAAAAAGTATTTAAAAGATTTTTCTCCAAAATAATAAAGAGCATTGCACAGACTTTAATAAAATAATGTTTAATTTTGCTTATGTGCTAAAAGGCATTTTTAAGCAGATTAAAACACAGAATTCAAGACCATCAGAAGAAACTTCCCCAAATGAAATAAAACCATTTGGTGTCCTTCCAAAAGGCAAATATGTTGTTCATCTTTCTCTGACCCAACAAAAATTCCTACAAAATGATAATCAAAACCTTTTGGTAACAGGAGCTTAAATGCTGCCTCGCAAATCAGATTACATTTCAAGTGATCTGAAACCAAACTAAGACAGCATTTTATGAGCATGGTTCTCATTTTTAAAAGTAACACGGAAACTGCCCTTTGAGATGCTGAGAGACATAGGCACCAAAATGAAGGACTCAGGAATTCAAGAGTCACTGAAACATTCAGCCTGCCAGCCTTTACTTGAAAGAGAAGCAAACTGGGGTTAAGGAGAGAAGAAAACAAGAAAAAGGGGATGTGGGTGGATACTTGATAGTAACCCTCAGGAAGAAAACAGAAAAGCTTAGAGAAATCTTCCAGAGAAATATTAGCAACTCTTCATCTCTGAAACGCTGGAGCGCCAAACACATAACGAAATTAGGAAGAACCCAATACCCTTCTCAATGTACACAGGAAAGATACAGTTGAGATAAAAATATTCACATAGGAAAATGAGCTGTTCCAGGAGTTTCGGGTTCTAGGTATATTTTTCAGAACTTCACCATCATTACATAAACAGGATGAACTATTTCGTAGCACTTTCAAGTCCAGCAGAAAAGGAAAGACCATATCTCATGATCCAGGCATCAGTACTGCAGAACTGAAGACAACTTACAACTGTGACAGGGTACAAGCTTTCCAAATTTACATTCCATATAGGAAAAGGGGGGTTGCTTCCCAGGGAAGTATTTACTGAGTTCAATGAATAAACCGCTTTTAAAGCATATCATAAGTATATACTTTTTAATTTAAAAAAAGTGCATTACTCGGGATTACACTCTAGACAGGTTACTTATCTAAGAGCAATGTTACATTAAACACTAACTTGTGGTGCCTGCCACATTCAAGTTCCCTTCCCCGATGGGAGCTTCTGATGTTAAATCCTTATCAGAGGAGGGCACCTGAGCTTAAGGCAGCAGTTCATTGGCTGGGAGGTGTCCTATGCAGGGACTCTGGTAAAAACTAGATTCTCAATCTTTGGGATTAAGATTGAGAAATAGCCAGCAATTAGCAGCCGATGCTATGGCTAAAAGGGAAAGAGGAAAAGAGAAGCTGAAAGGGCCGTAAGGATTATGAATGAGCCAAAATCCTGACTCAGCAGAAAAGAGGAACAGGTAGGCACAAGCAAAAGCAGACACACACTGACTGGCTAAGTCACACCAAGGTTAGAGGATCCGGAAGTGAGGATCCAAAAATTCCTGTTGCTGAGGTCTTGTCCACTCCCAGCGTTCACGAGAACATATTTGACTGCAATTCCCCAAAGACCTAGAGGCTCAGTTTTTTCCTGGGCTGCTGCAAAACCTGGGATGATGGATGAGATTCCTGTCGCCCCATCCCCATATCTACCTTTATAAAGAATGCCCTATGATGTGGGGGTAATTTTAGTGAGTCCCGGGTCCTTTTAACCAAATGGGTATATTAATCAATTTAGCTACATTCTATAACCCAGACTTTTCACCAATTCAGAAAGTCTTTCCATACATTTGTCCACAGTAATAAACTTCACGACCTTTCACTTTTTTAGTTCATAAAGTGATGCAACTTTGATTTCTTAAACTTGGGTGATTATTTTTCTCTTTCCAACCCACCACCATTTTCTCCTCCTAGTCTTAGATATTGTAGGTCTGGGTCAAGTAGGGAATAAGGCAAGATGTCATCTCAATCTAACACTCTTCTATCTTTAAGACCAGAAATGGGAGCAACTAAGAGGGCAATTAATTAACATAACAAGTGCAGGAGATTTTCACAGTATCTAGCAAAAGTACAAATGGCAATACCACTAGTCCCTGCAATCCCACTTCTGGGTATCCATCCCACAGAAGTATGGAAACCTGGAGACAACCAATAAGTTAATCACTAGAGGACTGGTTAAATAAAGTACATCCACAGAATAGAAATGGACCCAGAATACAAATAAATTGGCATATTTTAAAATGAGGTGGATCTATAAGAAATGACTTAGAATGAAAGCTGTGAATATTTATAATATTTTACTACAAATACATATAAAAAATACACAGGAGTAAAATATACATGTAATATATATTACTTGTAGAAGTAAAATCTGTTAAGTGGTAGAATATGATGCATAGTTACCACATTTCATGTACAATATTTACATTTGGAAAAAATCTATGTGTACATTTATACACAGAGAAACATCTAGAAGGATACCCTGTATGGTCAATTTGGTGTGTATCGCTGGGGAATGAAAATTTGAGGGTTGTTATTTTCACCTATTTGACACAAAAGTATTTATTATATCTTTGTAATTTAAAACTTTTTTAATAAAATAAAGACTTGTCGTGCCAACAGGTATTTCATCATAGTTCAAAATGCTATGAAATTCAACCTTAAAAGACCGAAAAGCTCAACATTCACATCATCAAATTAAATTCCTAGAGATTCCTTTCTCCCACATGTCCCTGAAATCAACAAGCCAGTTCTACAAAAAGATATCTTACCAATCTAGAAAATTCTCGCTGCCAGCACGAGGTTTGATATGAAAGGTCAATGTGAAATCTAAGTCATTACTGTACTCAAACACACCCACAAACAACGGGAAGTTACTCACTCTTAATTTACTTCTATCCCAGAACTTTCTGTTAAGATGTTTCCACTTCCCATCAGCCAAGTACCAAATACGGTGATCCATAAGACATAGAGGACAAAAGGCAAAGCGTAACAGATACTTCTAAGAAATGAACTGTAACACAGACATTAAGATTAGATTGTAAATGTATTCCAAGAACACTTAAGTGTGAGAAAAATACACATAGTTCTCTGTCCAGTAATCATAAAGTATGCTTGACTCTCAGTATGTACCAAGTTCTCAAAAAACAAATCACTTTTGCCCAGCTAGTATTAATCTAAGACTAGTTTATTTTTCTTGCTCCAAACAAATTAAATGTGAAAGTACTGGGAATGCTGAAAAGTATTAATTTCCAAAAATATCAATTTATGCTTTTTTTCTGCAGTCCTATCCCATTTAAACTTACACTCCTCCAGCAAAATTCAAAATTCAAAGCATCTAGTCCTGGGCCAGGTGGTAACTAGTGATTTTTTCCCCCTTTTTATCCATCTGTATTATCCAAACTTTCTATAATGACCATCTATTATTACCTGAATGATATTTTGGAACTTTAAAATAAATTAGATTGGAGGGTTTTTTTAATAACTCAGAGGTCTAGGTAACATCCTTTTCTCAGCCTTTCTTCCTTAATGTGAGAAAGCAGTGTGAGCCAACCAGTTTCACATATTTTATCCATGTACAGATCTGTCTCCCCTTTGGAATAAACAGCAAGCCACTTAGCATTTAAATCTGTATATGTATAAAGATAACACCCAGCCCTCTTTCCACATCTAAAAGCATATAATATTTTGTAAGGGCGTTTACCAGAAAGACATCGCAATTTAAAAAATGGTATACTTGGGCTTCCCTGGTGGCGCAATGGTTGAGAGTCCGCCTGCCGATGCAGGGAACACGGGTTCGTGCCCCAGTCCAGGAAGATCCCACATGCCGCGAAGCGGCTGGGCCCGTGAGCCACAGCCGCTGAGGCTGCGCGTCTGGAGCCTGTGCTCAGCAACGGGAGAGGCCACAACAGTGAGAGGCCCGCGTACCGCAAAAAAATAAATAAATAAAAATAAAAAATGGTATACTTGCACAACTCCCGTCCTTCTATGATTTCTGCCATTAGTATATGATGGGCAACTTCTGTCAATAACTATTAATGGGTTTCTAATATTTTTATCCTAATAGGCTGGCAATTCTTTTTTGAAAACTGATTATAAAATGGGCAGTACAATATTGCTTGATTGACTTCAAAGTAAAGAAGCTTTCATAATTGTCTAAGCAACAATCTACCTTTAAACTGAGTGATGCATAGAAAACCTGTTGTTTTTAGAGCTGTGATAGACCTACTTCACTGACTTCTATGAGGCAGGAGAAATAATTACATATGCATGCAAACAATCTATATTTTTAATGTGGTGCTCTTGAGTTTTAAGAAGGTCAGTCTGGAATAGAACACCTCAAGGCTAAAAAAGGATCAGCATTACACACACACACACACACACACACACACACACACACACACCTCTGCCCTTCAAATGTTACATTAGAAAAGACATGTTTAGATTTCTTAGAAAGTCATACATTTCTAAAGCCACTTTTCTAGCCAAAATCATGCCGATGGATGGTTCACACAAAAAATTAGTTTATGAAACCTGTAATCAACCACACTATAACAATCAGGGGTAAGGCAGTCAGGTAATTAGCTCCCCTACCACAAGTTAGAAACGAATGTTAAATGAATGACAAACATTGTGTACTCATCACCCTTGAGCTACATAAAGCTGTGTGGTAGAGAGTTTGCAAAGATGGTAATAAGAATTCCTCCCGTCTCTGTACACGTCCCTTCACCATGTGATTTTACCGTTCCTCCCAACAAGCAGGAAAATCGACCTCCCTCCCGCCTGAGCCTGAGCTACCCTGTGATGTGCTCTGACCAACTGAAAGAGACACAGAGACGCTTTGTCTCCACCAAGCCCAGGCCTCAAGAGTCCTTGCAGCTCCACTCCAGCTACCTTGGAACACAGCCAAGGGATGAAGTCCGGGCACACTTGCTTGAGAATGAGGAATCAACAGAAAGAGAGGGCCAGCTAACAGCCAGCACCAACCACCACATACATGATGAGACCATCTTAAAATAGATAGCCCCAGCCTAGCTGGTCACAGACTGTCCCTAGGCAAAACCAGCAGAACTGCCCAGTGAAGCCCAAATTGCCAACCCATGGAACTGTAAGCAAATAAACAGGTCGTTATTTTAAGTCATTAAGTTTTGGGGTGGTTTGTTACATAGCTATACATAGCTGACACCGAGACCATCAGAACTGAGCCTTTCTGTTCATCAGAGGCACCCTCCCTTGAAGGCAAAGCTTCAAATGAGGGGCCCACCTCAGCAAGATGCTGCCACTGAAACTTTCTGGGAAAAGTTACATTGTCCCTACTTGCCTTGGCCCCTTGCTGAACCCCTGCAAAACTTGGAAATGCCCCCAAGTCCTTACTCTCCACCTTATTCACTCCTGCTCAGATTCGAGGTCTCTTGCTGCCTCATGCTAGTCTTTGCCTTCCAATGATCCTGTCTTGTCTCTGGCTTCACAGATCTGGTTTTGGAATCTCACACCCAACCCCTCTATCACACATCTTCACAGTCCCTCAGCTTTTGCTACTGCTATCCCTGCCTCTAGACAAATTGCTCGTTGTAATGCAAACCACAGTCCCGGATAATCTCATTACTTCTATGAAGCAGTGATGCAGAATCTATTAAAAATAACAGTAAACAAAACTGACTTTAAACAACTAACAGCACTGTTCAGACTAGAGTCATCTTGTAAGGCTAAATAACGATTCTGATCAAGCTACAACTGATAAAAACAGCTTGGGAAATACCTTAAGAGCAAATTAATGTCACATTAGAAAACCAGTCTCGTTTCTTCATAAGAGGGCTGATAGAAATGGGTAATTTTTTAGTTTAAAATAAAATGTGGCTATAAAGTATAAGTGGACCCCCTCCCACTATGTCCCCTTGAAGGAAACAATACTTCTTGTTCATATCAGTCCTGATATGATTAATTTTAAAGTTGGTCAGACCTCATAAATATCACCTTTTCACATTTTTGTCACTCCCTTTCTTCCAAGGAGCTCCAAGAGAATATTTCATTTTTAAACAACTACATATAGCTGAGAACAATGTCACTCTTCTTTTTTGGCCATGCCACACGGCTTGTGGGATCTTCCCCAACCAGGGATTGAACCCAGGCCATGGCAGTGAAAGCCCGGAATCCTTAACCACTAGGCCACCATGGAACTCCCAAAAATGTCACTCTTAATACAGGAGGCTAAATGGACCATAACCTATAAGCAAAAGCCAAACAAGTGCCTGACTGCAACGTTTACCTATCCAAGTGACCGGACAGCAGTTACCCTCTTTGTCTTTTAAGACTATTTAAGCAAATATATAAGCTACAAAGCCGCCTATGTTGCCTATTTCTAATGGGCTCTGAAGAGTAGGACATGAAATTATGAAATTATATAATATGAAATGAAATTATATAATTATATAAATTATATAATTTCATGAAATTATATAAATTATATAATTTCATGAAAATATATAAATTATATAATTTCATGAAAATATATAAATTATATAATACGAAATTATAGTCTTTAAACAGTCTTGCTGCCTCTATGGAAACAATCAGGAAGATGGCTATAGATGAACTAAGAGGCTCATTATCTCTTCACCCTAGAGACTGTCTTCTTGCTGTACGCGGGCCTCTCACTGTTGTGGCCTCTCCTGTTGCGGAGCACAGGCTCCGGATGCGCAGGCTCAGCAGCCACGGCTCACGGGCCCAGCCGCTCTGCGGCATGTGGGATCTTCCCAGACCAGGTCACGAACCCATGTCCCCTGCATCGGCAGGCGGACTCTCAACCATTGCGCCACCAGGGAGGCCCAAGACTGTCAATTTTTAAACAACCAATGAGAATTTATTTTAGTAACGATATACAATCTAGTCCTGATCTAGACTTATGCCAAAAATATCACTATTCTTAAATTTGTCCTAATGATCATTAATTTGAAAATACACAGAGACACTTCCCCTAGTCCTATTTCAGCCACCCAACTGCCATATTAAAAATGTTTCCGCAACGGCCCTTGTTGAAGGTCAGGCACTGTATTTAGGACTCCAGAAACTTGAAAGGACATCTACGAGGAAAAATAAAAAAGGATTGCATAGTAAAACATTCTCTGTGACGGCCCCAGTCACCCTAGGGACACTAAACGTAAGAAAGTACAAACTGTTTCTGAATTGCCCAAAATTAAACCCAGTTAATCTCCCTACACAGATATATGTTTTCACCCACCCCTAGGTCATTAATTCCCTCTCCTAACAAAAAAGGTGTCCTAACCAAACAGTGATGATTGAGTTTGAATTCTGTTAAGGTACTGACTTTAATACTGAACGTTTTATTTGCTTTGTGTTATATAACTTAGACTAAACTATTAAATCCTTTAATTACTCAATTACCGAAATGCTTTAAAATCAAGGGAAAAGAAGGGACCATGATTCGAACTCACCATTTAAGTGACTAAAACTGACACAGGTATCATTTTTTTCTAAGTGGAGTTAATTTCACAGTCATTGTAATTTCACCAAAAAAAAACTATTTTGTCAGTTCTTTCTTACTTCATTACATAAAAGAAGATAAACTGAAGTGATTCTGTCTACCACATCCAGCCCCAAGACTCTGAAGTGATTTCTTAAGGAAATGTAACATTCTGATACTTCTGAAAATACTGGATTTCATTCAGGAGGATTCTGTGTTTACAGTAATCACAAGAATATCCTAGAATGAGTTAAGTGAGTAAGATAAAAACTCATACTTCAAAACTATCTTTCTACGTCAACAGGGGTATCTGTTTCACCATACACAAAAAAGAATAACTGTTCTTCTGAAAATATGAATCAATTAGCTTTCTAATAGAGCACAGAGTGAAAACAATTTTTTTTTTTAAATCAGGTTAGCATTGTTTGTCTCCTTTTGTACTTCTAAGTCAGTGACAATGCCTTAGCATGTTATCAGGAGGTAGCCTCAGGATATTTACAGCCATCATAATAATATTTAGTCAGTTTTTGAACACTTCTGATAAATTACCATCCAGCACTCTCCAGTAAGACTTTTTGTGGTGATGGAAATAATCTGTATCCGCACTATCCAATAAGGTACTTTACTGGATAGTGCAGGTTGTAGACCTAAAATTAAATTAAAAAAATACAGTTCCTCAGCTGCACCAGTCACAGTTGACTACTGAGCACTTGAAAATGTGGCTCGTGTCACTGAGGAACTGTATTTTATTTCATTTTTAAAGACTTTATTTTTTTAAAGCAGTTTTAGGGTCACAGCAAAATTGAGAGGAAGGCAGAGATTTCCCATGTACCCCCTGCTCCCACACATGCACAGCCTCCAGCATTACCAACATCCCCCAAAAGAGTGGTACATTTGCTACAACTGATGAACTTACGCTGACACATCCTTAGCATTCAAAGCCCACGGTTTACTCTAGGGCTTACCCTCTGTGTTGTACACTCTGTGGGTTTGGACAAATGTACGACACGTGTCCATCATGATGGTATCACACAGAGCAGTTTCACTGTCCCAAACAACCTCTGTGCTCCGCCTCTTCATTCCTTGCCACCCCAAAATTTATTTAATTTTAATTAAGTCAAACTGAAATAGCCACACGAGGCTAGTGGCTACCATTCCGGACAGCTCAGAACTAGACACTGCTAGGAAGGCTGTTGCTGCTCTGACTGCTATAAAGTTATCAGCCTGGCAGCAGGGACCTGGCTCTAGTGCAGAAGCTCTGCTCCAGCTAATGATCAGCCCTGAAGTACATCTAGTTCCTGCTCCTCAACCTTTTATTTGCCACCCCCCCACACACACACACACACACTCTCTCTCTCTCTCTCTCTCTCTCTTCCACCTCACTGATAGGTTCTAACTAAGGATTAAAAATATAGTCTAGGGCTTCCCTGGTGGCGCAGTGGTTAAGAATCCGCCTGCCAATGCAGGGGACACGGTTCGAGCCCTGGTCCTGGAAGATCCCACATGCCGCAGAGCAACTAAGCCCGTGTGCCGCAACTACTGAGCCTGCGCTCTAGAGCCCACGCGCCTAGAGCCCGTGCTCCGCAACAAAGACAAGCCACGGCAATGAGAGGCCCGAGCACCACACAGAGAAGCCGGCGTACCGCAACAAAGAAGAGCCCCTGGTCACCGCAACTAGAGAAAGCCGCGCAGCAACGAAGACCCAACGCAGCCAAAATATAAGGAAAAAAAAAACCACTAAACTGGGTAGGAAGCATTGGCCTGAGATTCTGAGGACTTCTGGACCACAGGCAAATTGAGTTAGGTGGTTAGAATCTTCAGTTGTAGAAACAAAGGAACAGGAATGGACTTTCTCTTCAGTTTCCTCCAAAATTAAATTTCATTATCCCCCTATATTCCTATGCTATTCCTCACTTAGGAGCTGACCTTAAAAAGCCAGCACTGACCTATCATTCTTACCCCTGGGCACTCTCTTCTGCTTTCTTGAGTCATCTCATAATTAAGAAACGGGCTGGTGACATTGCCAATTTCAAAGGAAGGAAGAAAGGAAAGGAAGGGAGGAAAGGATGAAGTGAGGGAGGGAAGAAGGAAGGACAGACCAAACAATTCAAAGCAAAATGTCAACAACACAAGACACGCCAATAGGAACCAATCCATAAGATGAATCCTTTTCAATCCCCAAACAAAACAGAGCAGGAAAGAAACCAGTAGGAATGCCCCTTATTACAAACCCCGGTACAAACTGATGTTACCGTTCAAAACAAGATCACAAATTCTTCTAAGACCTCAACCATCAATAGAGTGATTGTGAGAAGTTTCAGAATTGTCACAGGTCACTGGCTTCTAAAACACTCCCCCGATGAAGATCTATCATTCACGTGATAGAAAGTCATCAATCTCTACTTACCATACTAGTTCTTCTGGTACATTAGTGACTGAATGTTGGAAACCTGAACCCCATAAATGTCACCAGAATGTGTATTTTCACCTGAGCGAAGAAGTGAATGAACACCCAGGACTAGGCCTCTGAGTTATACCAAATGCCACTTACTAGGAAGAAGTTTGAAAATAAAACTATTTTAAAATGATGTTTTAGGGGCTCGTGCCCCGGTCCGGGAAGATCCACATGCTGCGGAGCGGCTGGGCCCGTGAGCCATGGCCGCTGAGCCTGCGCGTCCGGAGCCTGTGCTCCACAACGGGAGAGGCCACAACAGTGAGAGGCCCGCGTACCGCAAAAAAAAATAATAATAAAATGATGTTTTAAGTTCTATCTTAAAATGATGTTTTCCCATATATCAAAATATACAATCAGTTTAAAAGGTCAATTCATCTAATTCCTCAATGTCCAAGAAGTTTTTTAAAGCTTTAAGTGAGAGTTTATTCCCAAATATTTGTTTGGCAAATGGGAAGAAACTTGAAATACATCAGCATTTACTCACATCAGATTCCCAAAGTGTTTATCCAAATCAATTTTGAACTAAAGCACTGCCAATCCATTCTCTAAAGGACTGCTATTTCTCCTCTGCTTTCCAGTTAAGCCAAATCTAAAATGCCTTTTTAATTAATATACTGAATTCTTCTTTAGCAGCACAAACTTGACCAATGAACAGCAGATTTGGAAAAAGAAACACCTGAAGCACTTGAATCACTTCAGCCATCTTGGAGTTGTTTGGGGATAATTTAAGCAAAACTGTCCTGGAGGAAAATGTAAAACCTCACTTGATTATATGGAGAATTTTTTTTTTAACGGGGAAAAAAAACCTTTCCCAAAAATACACCACAGAGGAATTAGAACACCTATTAGACTGGTTTGACTTTAAAAGATCCAGTTCTGTGGTCTTAGCATGTACCACACCAATCCTATCACCCCCCCAGTCCCTTGTCATTTATAAAAATACAATTCCTGCCATCGTATCAACCTTTGAAAACCACCCGTCTGATATTCTGCTGCTGTGTTTCACCTGTATCCCTGATCTTCTTCAACAGTCCTGATTTCTACACAGCAAGAAGGCCCACAGATCTTCAAGGTTGGGTTATATGTAACTACACGAACAGCAAGAGAGAGCTCATGTGTACACTCAAGAAAGGAAAGCTCTAAAGAAGAGGAGAGGCGTGCTAGGACTTCCCCACCCTGCTCTGCATGCCTGAGTAAAAGGACGCAGAGACTGTGGCAGGGAGCTCCGGGTCCTTTAATCTGGAGAGGCCACCTCGCAGAACAATGACCTCAGGAAAGCCAGGCCTCTGGCTGGCTGGCTGGCTGCCTGCCTGCCTGCCCGCCTGCCTTCAGAGCACAGGCAGGTGCAATCACTCAAAGTGCTTACTCTTGATCTGGGAGGATTAATGAGCTAATTTCTACAGAGCCCTTTAAGCTGATTGGCCCAAACGCAACTGAATAAGCATCATCATTAACCACAGGCAAGATTAAATCTTCAGGATCCAAGGAGGCAAATATTCAGAAGCGAGGCAATGTTCCTCTTCCACGGGGGGTGGGAGGGCATTTATCCCTAAAATTCAGACCTTCATCCAGAAAACACTTATCAAATCTTTAATAGGAGGTGTGGGCTATGGAGGCCAAAGGCCTGTCCTCAAGGAGGAGTGCCGGGATGGGCAAGGAGGCAAACAATCTGCACAGGGTATGAGGACCACCAGGGGTGAAAGAGCCAAGAGAGGAGCGGAGGGGAAGGCGGTTCAGGAGCAGAGACTGTTTCTGTGAAATCATTTATTCTGGGTCTTAAAAGCGAGCCTGGATCAGGGTGGGTTCCGTTTATGAACATGCATCAAGCTATACATTTATGACATGTATACCCTTCCATGTGCATGTTACACTTCAATAAAGGTAATGCTTAAAAGGAGAAACAGAGCTCTCTGTTAAATACATGAAAATGGAACGGAAGGGGTGTGGAAGGGTGTTCCAAGCAGAGGGAAAACTTGCCTAGCGGGGGCTGAGAAAGCATGAAGCATTTCAGCAACTGCAAAAGGTTCCCACTGGCTGTGAGTCTGTCCTGAGAATAGAAATGACAAAGGGTGTGGGGCAGGGGGGAACACACTGAATGGGAGGCAAGAGACAATTCCCGAAGGCCTTAAACACCTGCTCAGAGTCCATCTTAAGGATGATGGAAGAGCCACTAAAAGTGTTTAAGCCTGGGGGTAACTGAGAAAAATTTGGGTACAGCAGTATCACTTTGGTAGCAATGCATACTAGAGCTGGAAGCAAGGCTGCAGACAAGGAACCTGGTCAGGAAGTCATTACAGTCATCCAAGTTAAGAACTGGTAAGAGCCCGAACTGAACTTGCAATGGCGAAGAGGAAGAGTGAGAGAGAGCAAAGAAGGGATCCAGCACGCAGAGTATTTAGGACTGAGGACCAATCAGATGTGGGAGAGACAGGAAGACGGGAAAGTGCAGGACGAGCAGCATGTTTCTGCTTCACGCTCAAGGGTCTTGTGTAAGACGGAGAACGTTGAAGGAGCAGGATTAGGATGAAGCAAAGGTGGCGAGGCAGTGAGTTTCACTGTGAGTATGAAGTTCTGTGAAGTATCTAAACAAAGATGTTTAAAAGGTAGCCCTCATATCAGTCCAAAGACCAGAGAGGCCCTGGGCATTTTAGGCAGTGAAGCCTCAGACCCAGTGAGAAGTGGATCCTGGAGCAGGGATATGCAGGGAAGGAGCAGGAGAAATGGCAGATGGTGCCGACTCCTGCAGACAGAGGAAGAGAGGGAAAGCCTGCAGTGTCCACTGGCTGCAGCCACAGAAGGTCACGGTGACTGTGGACATTCCAATTTTGGCTTCTTAGCAAGAGGGCAGACGCCAGATTGCAGTGAGCTGAGAAGTGGATGGGAGGTTCTCCACTGGGAAGGGAAGGAAAGAGATAAGGCAGGAGCTAGAGGAAGAAGGAGTAGCGAGAGTGTCGGTGTTTTGTTCTCTTTTGCTGTGAATGATTAGAGGGAGACGAGAATATTTATAAGTAGAGGGAAGAGCAGAGAGGCAAGGAAGGAGACAGGAGAGCAACCGTGATGACCTGATCTGCAGACAAATGCCCCGTCCCCTGACCCGCTGGGGCACACAGTGACCATTTCTTTCAGTCAGCAGCATTTCCTGCCAGCACGGCAGCCTCCGCAGGGCGGATGCAGAGGTGGTTGAAAAGTGCAGTCGGAGCAGGTTGCTCACAGAGCCCTTTCGCGACGGGCCGTACCTCCAGCAACCTTCCCGCAGGATGCTCTCACCACTTGTCAGAAGGCCATCTGGCACCCGAGGCCCCGAGCTGTCCTGTTCCACAGGTCTCTGCAGCTACCTCGCCGCAGGGGCCTCAGGCTGTCCAGCCAGCAGCCCACTGGAAGGCGCCGCCCACTGGAAGGCGGGGGCTCGCGGGCCAACTCCCCCTCCTGCAAACTCCCTGATGCAAACCGAGCAGAGAAACTCTTCAGGACGCTCCACAGTCTGGCCAGAGTCAGGGCAGTATTCTCTGCCGGTAACTCGGACCTGATCAGCCGGCGCAGCGCACGGCAGCGCAGGCTCAGACTCCCGGAGAGCTCGCCCTGTGCCAGGCACTGTTCTAAGTGCTCCAGAGTCTCCCTTTCTCTGCAACCCTATCGTTATCATCTCCAGGTCGAAAATGAGTTAACTGAGTGCAGACACCTCCAAATAACTGGCTCAAGGTCGCAAGGCCAGCGACTGCCACTGCCAGGCCATCTGACTCCAGAGCCCGCCACGTTTTAAGTTACTCTCCAACACCATCAAAAATGGGGGATACAACAGACTTATAAGAGACAGGGGAGAATTTATAATTTTGTCTGTCACAAATCAAATGCATAAAGTATTACAGAAATTCTAACATGAGCTTCTCTTAACCCAGAGATTTTCCCACATGCTAGTTTGAACAGCACATTGAAAAGCATTTCTATTGTGAATGTAATTACCACCGAACTGTACACTTAGAAAATGGTTAAAATGATAAGTCTTATGTTACTTATATTTGTATATTTTACCACAATAATGAAAAAAAAACGAAAAGAGCGGTTCTATACACATTTTTCTCTTTACCAAAAAAATAAAAGTGAAAGGATATGAAAATCAAAACACCTGCGTGAAGCTAAGCATCTCAGGACTCTCTTTGTTTTCTTCTTAAAAAGAAGAAGCCAACGTGGGACTTCCCTGGTGGTCCAGTGGTTAATACTCAGCGCTCCCAATGCAGGGGGCCCAGGTTCTATCCCTGGTCAGGGAACTAGATCCCGCATGCATGCGCCAACTAAGAGCCCACATGCCACAACTAAGAAGCCCGCATGCCCCAACTAAAGATCCCGCGTGCTGCAACTAAGACCCAGCAGCCAAATAAATAAATAAAAGGCAAGTTAGCAACTGACAGCAACAGCAAAGCAGCCCGGTTTAAAGGTCTGGGAGATTAAAATACACACTCAGTGCTCCAGGCCTCTGAGGTTCTGTGCAAAAGAGTGTGACGCAGTATAGTTCCACTGTCCTCAAGATCCCTCTAGAACATCTATAAAACCAGTTCTAATCTCTAAACCACAGAGCTCCACAGAACCTCTGAGAGCACAGAGCAGGAATGCTCTGGGTTGCTGCTCCTTGAAGACCTGGAGAGTTGCCTATTACTTGTGCCTGGGGGAGATGCACCGGAATGGTTAAACAAAGCTCCCGGCAGAGAAATAAACAGAGTACTTGAGAACCCCTCTGTCAAACTACAGTTAGGAGTCTAGGAACCAAATTCTTTTTGTTGACTAGAACCAGAAATGCAGTAGGTGGTACTTTTGGATCACTCTAAATGACTGCCCAGGATAAAAGTGAAGCAACGCTGAGAAATAAGGTGCAAAACTACAGAAAGACTCATTCTGCAAAAAATATCTAAGAAAATCAAACATGCTCTGAGGCATGAGTCTGTGTAGTGTTTCTCAGAGGAAAACCAACAAGGATAACAGACCCTGCTAGAATTATCCGATTCAAATAAGGAAACTGATACTGCATTGAATACAACTCTTTGACAGGAAAGTTCCTTGAGGCTTTTCAATTGATTAAGGAGGCCCAAGTCAACATTTACACGATTCACTTTTTGTTCTTTGTTTAGCAAATCAAAGTGATAATATTAATACCACCAACAAATAAACTAATTTTTCAACTAGCATATCTTTGGGTGCCCCATATACTTCTAAAGAACGAATCTGAGAGTGAGATGGCGGGGGTGGGGGGGAGGTTAAGGAACAAAGATTGATGAGGCTGAAGAGTATTAAACAAGCTAGAACACCTCCCATGAGCAGTTATTTCTATAGGAGACAGAAATATTTGAAATCTACTAATACTGATGGCTAAAAGAAGGAATTTAATCATTTCATAACATGGTTAACCCCTCTCTAAGTATAAAGCTCCCTCCAATAGACTGTACATCATTTCCAGGTCACACACAAACTTTTGGACCAGATTACCATTACAAACTCTCCACTCATCTTTCACCACACAAGAACAACAATATAACAAAGAGAAAACTTTACTTTTAGACTTGCAAAATCCTGTGTTTATTTTTCTAAAACAGAAGTCGAACAACTGGACCTGCTTTGTTTGGACTTTAGTAAGCCTCTTCTCCTCAAATCTTGAGAACCCCCCCCCCCCCGCAACCTCTGCCAGAAGGAAACGAAGAAGAAAAAGTGCTCGGTGCCACACTGCAAAGCTAAAACACCTTGCCTCTCTTGGCCTTCTGCTCAGGCACATCTGAGCCTCCTGCTGGTCACGGTTCACACTGCCGCAGCCCTATCATATGACACCTGCCTTGTGGCCGGGAGAGGCCAAGGCTGTCCACCCGCACTCATGTCGAAACTGGTCCAATGTTTGAACTACTAACTTCTGCGTGTAATGTTTAAGCAGAAGTGCTTAACCGCAAGTTCACACTTAACTAGCATTAAACGCTAAATGGAAATGGGTTTGTAATTCCCTATAAACATTAAGACCCTGGAAAACCCTAGTCCAGCAATTTGACTTCAACAACACAGGCCCCCCACAGGCCAGCTCTTTCAGTTGGAAAAATACGAGATACATTTTAAATGTAGAAAAGCCCTTTCCACAGTGTGAATGTGCAAAAATCAATGTAGAAGTAATAAGCAGGTGTTTCTGCTTGAAAATTCCTCAGGTAAATTTCTTCTTTTTAATTAAACTGACCAACCATAATTAACGATGTTGCTACTGCAAGCAGAAAGAAGCCCTGCAATCAATCCCCTCACTTTAATTAAACTAAGACTTAATTCATTTTAGTTGACAAAACTGATCAGCTCAGAACATTGTTTTCAAAAAGCAAAGCTTGCATACTGACCCTAATAATTAACAAAATAAGCATATAAATTGATTATAAGTAAGTGCTGGTCCTGACCCTATGGAAACTATGTGGCAGATACCATCATTCAACCTTTATGCATCATCCCTATGGGCTGGAGACAGAGGGATAAATAAGACCAAGGAAGAGTTCACAGCTGGGAACTCCTAGCTAGGAAAGGCAGCAATGGAAATAATCAGGCACCTTACAACTTACTCAGACTTCAAAATTCAGCTCAGATGTCTTCCGCGGAATACCCCGTTTCCTTATTTCTCCTAGCAGTCAATCCCTCCTTTGTGCTCTACCAGTGCTCACTCATCACATCTTACAGTCGTTTACTTGGGAAGTCCTTGAAGGCAGGGACCATTTTTATTAATTTCTATACTGCTAGCACCTAGCACGATGCTTGGGACGTAGTAGGCCTTTAGATTTTGTTGACCATATAAAAATTATGGAGTTACGTTCTGTGAGATATAAAAAGAGGGGCATAAGAAGCCACCATACTTTGCCTTGGGAGAAGCAGAAGGTTTCTCAAGAACATTCACACTGGCCTTGGAAGCTGAGTGAGATGCACTACAAAGATGGGCACTTAGAGAAGAGCCTGTGAAAGGCAACAAGGAATGGAAGGCCAGATGGGTCCTAAGACAGCTGACTATTCAGGGTACAATCAATGCAATCAGAATATGAGAGGGGGCAAGCCAGTTGAGAGTAGGCCTTAAAGCTGGGAAGAGGAAGGGGCTTAGCTACCAGGTTAAAGGAGTTTTCACCAAATACTCTAGGCTTTGCGAAGCCCTTGAAAATATTTAATCCACGCAGTGACAGGAAGCCTCATCCTTTGAGTCTTTGGCCAAAAGTTATGAAAGTCCTTGGTTTTCAAAGAATTTTATGTACAGATGCTTATTTTAGGTTATTTGGAGTTTTTATAGCCTAGGTTAGGGTTAGGGTTCTGCCCTTAAGTATTTATTTCAGTCTATGCTGTTTCACTCACACAGTAGCATTTGATAAAGGCTCGTTTAAACACCTAATGAAATTCTTAGTATCTGTTTTAATTTTTTTAAGGGAGGAGTGGAGCATTCTTTTTAATGAAAAGAAAAAAAAAAGTTTAAGAGAAATATCCTGAATTCCTTTTTCACCACCGTCCTTAAATATCAAGATATGGGAAGGCAGCATCCCATCCCAGCGCCAGTAAGGTTAGAAGCTGAGGGCCCACTTTACCTGTGGGTTCCCTAACTGGGTTTAACAAGCCTCTCAGACGAGATGATCCAATAAGGGCCAACACAACTCTCCTGGTCCTTCACGTGCCTGGCCCAGGGAAAGGTAATGCCGGCTTCTTGCCATTCGACTTTGCCAAGTTTTTTAAAATGTAAGATAAGGTGGTATTTGTGGGCCGACTAGAGGCACCGAAAGGCAGGGATATCACCGACAGCCTCGGCTTTCACTCTTGCAGCTCGGCCTTGGACCAGAAGGAAGCATCGGCCCGACGCAGGGCAAGAGGCCAGGGTGCCTGCTTTCCACGGGCGACCGGGCTGGGCGGCAGGCGGCGCGCCCCGCTACCTAGAGGCGGGTACCCGGGAACGCCGGGCGGCGCGGAGAGCCGGGCTGCGAGGCGGGCGTGGAGCAGCGGCTGTCAGGGAGGGAGGCCAGCATCCTCCCCGGCCTCGGGAAAGAACCTGGGCCTCCGCAACTCCTACGCAGCCCGGTTATCCACGCCGAGAGGCTGCTGACGGGAGACCGAGGCGCGGAGCTTGGAGAGCAGAGGCGCGGCTGCGCCCGCTGGGTCCCCCAGGACGCGGTCCCCAAGGCGCGGCGCGGGGGCGCTGGAAGCCGAGGGCGGCGCCCCCGCAACCCCACCCCGGCCGCGGCTGCCTGCTCGCGTGGCCACCGACCACAGGCTGCGGGCCCGGCGCGCGGGAGGAAGAAGATGCGGCGGCATTGCCAGGTCCCCAGTTCCGCCGCCCCGGCGATCGGGGAGATAAAAGTTTGCAGCATGCGGCTCGTCTGCAGTGCGAGTCACATCCGCCGCGCCTCCTCCTGCAGCACCAGCGCTCACGGAACGAACAAATAAATTAAAAAAAAAAAAAAAAAAAAAAAAAGCTGTTGAAGCCGGTAGGCCCAGAAGCCGACCGCTCTGCCTCCCGGGCGTGCATGGAGGCGAGCCCAGCATCCCGCGTCCCCTCCCGCCCAGGTCGCGCCTCCCGCCCGGCCTCAGCGCCCAGCCTGAGCCGGCCCCGCCGCGCCCGCAGCACTAACCGATAACCTCCTGCAGCTCGTACGCGTCCCTGCAGATGGGCCAGCCGACCGCCTGCGCCGCCGGGGCTGGGGCCCCGGGTGCCACCGGAGCCGGCGCTGCTGTCGTGGCCGCCGGGGCCGCCGCCGCCGGTGTCACCGGGGCCGCCTGCTGGGGCTGCTGGACGTGCACGGGCGAGCCGCTCGGCTCCGCCATGATGCTGCCGGAGGAGAGCGAGAAGACGCGCCGGCCGGCGGACGACCTTCCACTTGAAACTTCCCTTCCCTCCCCTCGCCGCCGACACCTCTCGACCGGCGCACGCCCTCCCCGCCCGTCGCCGCCGCCGCCGCCGCCACTAGAGCCAGCCACGAGGGGAGGGAGCAAGGGAGGCCGAGCCGAGCGGAGGGAGGAGGCAGCGCCACAGGAGGCGGGGAGGGGAGGGGAGGAGAGGGGAGGGGAGGGGAGGAGGCGGCGGCCGCCGCGCTCGCCGCGCGCCCCGAGCCTCGTGCGCGCAGTTCTCTGTCTCCGCGAGGGTAACCGCCGCCCCGCCGCCCTCTCCGGACCTGCTCGCGGCCGGGGAAGTTTCCACCGGAGGGGAGCGAGGCCGGATTGGAGTGGCTTTCGGGGCCCGCGTCCCTCGCCCCCTCACTCCCTGCTTTCCCTGCGCCTTCGCCCCAGACAGTCGGACTCTCCGGAAGATGTCCCCTGGGGACCCCGAGGACGGGGTCGTTGAACCGCCGCCAGGTTCTCAGATTCCGAAGTCTCCCCAAGTAAAGAGAACCTGAAGTTCATTTACAAGTCAGCGAGTGAGGCACCTACACGCCGGCCATTTGTAGGACGCCAGTTAAAAAACAACCCGAGTTGTAACTTTCCGGCCACCTACCTGCCAATATCCCTTTCCCCACCTTGCCTAATCTAATCGCAGCCCTTCTAGTTTTTTCTTAGTGAAACATGATTCCTTAGGTCTCTGGCTGTTCACAGACTTTCTTCATTTGTTCCAAGCCGCTTGGATCCCAGGGAGGTGATGAAAGGGCCTGTGCATCTAGAATAAGAAGTGTAAGAGAAATTTGGACACTATTTCAAATTTTAGACCCTTAATAACAAGACACATTAACCCGTTAGGACAACAGATAGCAGGCATTTCTTTTACAGAGCATACTGGTTGTCAAAGTTTGTACCGCAGCATAAATAAACTGCGTTGGAAACAATTGCTGCTTTTCATCACTCCCAAAATTACCTCATCCTTAAAATTGCTATGGTATAACCATAGGTCTTCCTAAGTACAGGTGTCATATTTAACGCTGAATGTTCTCTGTGTTCCCCTGGTATAGATGACCAAGGTTGCACCATCCTTGTATTAAGGTGAAACGGTGCAGTGACCCAATGGTCATAATGGTCATTTGGCCAAAATTATCTTGTGTAGTTTTCATGATGAGGACTACTGAATAAGTAAGAATAATGAGCATATTAAAAAAAAATTCAGAAAGATTGTGATACTTTGTCTCCTGTGTCTATATACAAAAATCTCCTTAATTTTTTTTAAAGATAATTCAGATGAAACCCAGAAATTCATTAGGAGAAACGTTGTATGTCTAATCAAAACATTGATGGAAACCGAATGGTGAGTATGCTTAATCTCTCACAGCATGATGGAACAGTTGGGGTAAAGCAACTCCTGTGCTCTGGTCTACACACAGAAATTTATGCTGAACTGAGAAGTTGTACATTCTTTTATGAAGGAGTGTTCAAAAACTGTATTAATTTTAATGTCTGTCAAGAAACACAACTTCAAGAACAAATAAATTCTAGGCCTCTGATGTTTCAAGGGGGAAAAAATAGGGAACAGGAATGCTGTAACTGTTCACCTCTTAAAGTGCTTCTCCCAATCCGAAGAACATTTAAGGACTATTTTTTAGGGAAAAGAAAAATGATTAAATGAATATGACTTCCATTTTGTCATATGAATTTATATTTTGACTTGCAAACCATGAAGGCCGGGAAACTGTGAAGGCCAGGAAAGTTCTTCGAACTTAATAAGAAAACATAATGTTGTCAAGACCAATAGCACATATTTGAATCAAACACGGATCACTTAGTTTCCCACAAAGAACAAGCGTTCTGTAGTCATATACCAGATATCTGTACCCAGCGGACTACTTTCCAAATGGCTCCTAGGATGATGACTTGTAAGAACTGATGACTGAGTGCAGACCCATCACTACTGCCAGTAAATCAGTTTAAAGAACATTTACAATCAGTGGCCTTTGGCATCATTTTTATATATGAAGAACAGAGCATGAATTATATTTTTAAATTATATAAAAGCACTGGATTAGAATTTTAAGTTAATGCTTCCATAAACAACTGAGTAGAGTGGTACTTAAAACTTGGAAATCTATGTATTTAAAAAGTATTTAACTGACATGCAATTTCCCCTGAAAACCTATTACTAAATTTAAACTGAAAGGTGGCAGGGGAGGAAGCCTTTAAAATGTAAAGAACGTTTATTTCAATGCATATCTTTATTCTTTATTTATCTTTATCTTTTTCTTTATTTACATTTAGTCAGAGACTTTAAAACATTAGAAAGAAAAAATAAGAGGCCAAATTTTGTTAAGTGTGTACAACTACCTCATGATATGTCAGGGTTTCTTAAGTTCAGCAGTTTTGATATTCTGTGCCAGGTTATTCTCTGTGTTGTAGAGGTCTGTTCTCCTGGCCTCAACTCACTAGACGCCAGTAGTACCCCCGCTCTCAGTCATGACTATCAAAAAGGACCCCAGATGTTGCCAAATGTCCTCTGAAGAGCAAATCACTTCTTTAGGTAAACCGAATATACAAAATTGTCATTTTATAAACAGATTATTGCAGTGGTTATTTGCATTACAAAGAGTTTAAATAGGGTTTAGTTATTCACAAATCCTGAAGAGGATCAGAATAGGCTACCCCAAATATGCCACTTTGGCATAAGAATTATTTTGAGCTGAAGGCAATTAAGAAACAATAGACACAGGAAGAGTTCTCTTCCCTCCCCCAGTCTGCCTAAAAACATGGCATAAATTGCCCTTTTGTAAATGAAATTTCCATTTATAAAGGAAATTTCCATTTGCAAAGGTGCCCCCTCTCCCATACCAGGAAGAGGAGAATGACTGTTATCATGGAGATGGTGCTGAGTCTGCACAAACAACGCTTATCTACCGGTAGTTTCCCCCATACATTTCCTAGTTACCTTCCCACAATTTACCCACACCCCCAGAAGCCCAAATCCCCTTTTCCTTGTCTAGTCACTTCTCCATACTTTATCACCCTTTGTTAAAATGGTATATAAGCCCCCAATTCTAACCACCCCTTTGAGTTATTCATCACTGAGTACTCCCACACCAATGTGCATTTCACATGCAAATAAACTGTGTTTTTTCCTCTTGCTAATCTGTCTTTTGTCAGTTTAATTCACAGGCTTCCAGTTACTAAATTTGAGAATTAAAGGAAAAGCTTTTCCTCCTGTACAACCTTTTGAACATCTAAAAGAAGATGTGTAGTGTAGTGGCCAAGACCTTGAAGAAAGAAAGTGCCAGATTCAAATCTTACCACCACCAACATTTTTTTTTTACTCTCTGACTTTGGACTGACTTTAACTTTCTGAGTCTCAATGTCCTCGTTCACAAAATCAGCATCATAACTTTGACATGGGTTGTTACAACATAATTTGTAGGTAAACAGCTTAACATAATGGCTGACACATAGTAAATGTTCAATAAAATGAAAACCCTTATCAATGTCATCATCGTTATTCTTATCTGCCAAGATTTGTAACAGAACATAGAAGAGAAAGATTTATAATAATGGCAGTTATGAACTGTACAGACTATAAGCTCCCTGAGGGCAGGCATTTTTGTTCCTTTGGTTCATTGCTGTATCCCAGTGCCTGGAATAACATCTGCCACAGAATATCCTCAGTAAATATTTGTTGAATGAATATAACACTTTTTAAATGGATAAAAACATGCTTTTAAGCATCAGAATGAGTCAGCCATGCCAAGGGTGGATTAGATGGGAGGAAACTGGAGGCGGAGAGACGGATTTGGAAGCCACTGCAATAAAGTTAGCGAAATGTGTATGTGAATAAAGCCATGATATTGAGGATAATGATGAGGGGGTAGATTTAAGAATTATTTAAGGAGCAGAAAAATGGAACTTAATGACAGATGAGATTCCTTTAAAAGTCAAGTTGCCCAAATGCATTAAAAAAGTAGATGTACGCAAGTACAATGTATAAAATGTTTTAGATAGACTTCTGTTGAAGGAATGAGAGGTTCTCTTGATTGACAGGTGGTCTTTCTCCCATGGCTAACCTATAATCTATTGCAAAGTCACTTCCATTGCTGGTGAGAAAAGGCCAGATGTTCTTGGGTGTGAAGAATATCTATCACCACATTTCCCATCTCCAACTCTCTTATAATTCCTGTTTTAGTAACTATGTTTGAGGGGAAAGTTGTGACAGAGCTGAACATTTATTTCAACAATTGCTTCCAAAGACAAGCATCCAATTTTTTTGAGTTAGGGTGATGGCAGGGCGTAGTAGAAAAGGTATGGGTTTAAGTCTGTAATAGCTGGATTTAAATACTTGATCTGCACGTACTAGTTGGCAGCTCAAACTCTCTGAGCCTCTGTTTTCTTAAAATAGGGACAATTATCCCAGGATGATTGGGTTGCAGTAAAGATGGAATGAGTTGGTATGTGAAACACACCTTACCCACAGGGACACACTTTAGTAGTATAGCAGTGGCTCCAGAATTTCCTCCTGGGAGGAACTCAAGGGTGGTGGTCTCAGGTTGAATTGCATCGCCCCAAAAGACGCGTCAAAGGCTCAAACCCCAGCACTTGTGAATGTGACCTTATTTGCAAATAGGGTCTTGGCAAGTTAAGATTAGGTCAAAATAGATTAGGCTGGGCCTATTCCAATGACTGGTATCCCTACAAGAAGAGGAAATTTGGACCCAGGGATACAGGAAGAATGCCATGTGAGGAGAGAGGCAGAAACTGGAGCAATGTCTGCACGTCAAGGGATGCCAAAGATTGCCAGCAGCAACCAGAAGCTAGGAGAGAGGCATGGCACGGATTCTCCCTCAGAGCCTCCAGTAGGAGCCAACACTGCTAATACCTTGATTTTGGACTTCTAGCCTCCAGGCTGGGAGAGAATCAATTTCTGTTGTTTTACTCCACTGAAGTCTGTGGTACTTTGTTACAGCAGCCCTAGGGAAGTAATACTGCGGGATTATGGGATTTGTTCTTTAGCCAACTGCATTTCATTTGGACCAAATTTAGTAATGAGCACCAATGGAAATAACCACTGCTTTGGAGCCACCACTCCACCAAAGCCCTGGACCTTACACTACAACTTGTTCTTAATCCAATTTTAAGTGGGGAAAAAAAAAACAAAACTGTAGAGTAAATATCTGAATGAACTTTCAGCAGAGATGTCAAATGTCCATCTGAAAAATGCATTTGAGAACATATGAACCTTTCCAATTTTGAAGACCAAGGCATCCTACAATGAGCGTACCCATAGAGATGTCATGTGCTTGCCACTGACACAGCTGATGCTATCTGTTACCCAAAGTCCAGAGCTGGTTGATCCAGTTTTCTTAGGTTAACACAATTTAATGTTAAGGAGTCATTGGTGCCTATTTCCCAACCATAAGTGGAAAGAGAGGCTTAAATCTATTTTAAGCTAAATTATCGCAAAGACACTGCTTTTTAAATTCATGTGATTTAAGGAATTAAACTTATATGAGTTGTAACTTCCAGACACGTGTTTTCATTTATTTCCCAACCTACTGTTGAAACTGACTTTCTATTGCATTTTATGTTACAGACAAAATTGCTCTGGTGACAATTAATGCCTCTTCACTTATCTTAGAGGTTTCTGACTATGATTTGGGTCCTGATAGAGAGAAGTCTCACTAGAAGCCCTACTCTCTGTATGCATAGGGAAGAATTCCATATTTAGCAAGGCTTGCCCTTTGCTAAAACATCCAAAGGCATTATCATAAATCTCTGTGGCATATATATGTCTTCTATGATATAACCTGTCTAAAACCTGTTAGTCTTGTCCCAGGCAGACTGACATAAAAATGTAATTAAAAGCAATCTGATTCTTTATTGCTGTCTCCACTGAAGAATCTCAAACAGGAATCCTGTTTACACAAAACAGCATTTTCTGAAAATTTTTGTTCAACCCTTCTCAACTTCAAATTTTTCCAAACACCAAGGATGTCTCAAAGCCTCTCTTTTCCTCTCTATTAAAAAAATCCTCCCACCAAAACTGTCAACAAACCCTGAGCACTCTTTCATCTCTGCCTCTTTGGCCTCCATGCCAGCCTCAGATCTTTATCAGGAGAGGCATGTTGAGTTATCTGTATTCTGAAAAACAAAGGAGGGTCAGGGGCTGCCCTGGTTTATAAGGGGTATGTAATAAAACATTTAATAATTTAACTTACTAATATTCTTTCATTCAGTAAATACATTTTTAGGGACTATAATTTGCATGACACTTTGCCAAATGCTGTAGAAAAATAAAAGACAAATCTATCTCAGCCCTTAAGAACTGTATAACCCATACAATCCCATTTTATCCAGTGTCCAATCTTCCAGCACCCCAGCTGCCCCCAAGTTACTGAAACATGTAAACAACACTTAAAATAAGGAGACTAGCCCAAACCAGAGGTCACAGAGATGCCATATGATGGGTTGATTTGCTGATCAAAATAAATCACTTCTCTTACTATTGACTGGCAAAGTCTAAAAAACAAAAACAAAAAACCCATGCCCTACTGGTGCTAAGTCAAGAATTCTAAGAGAAGTGGCAGGAAATAGCAAGAAAATTAAAATGATAACCAGACAAAAGAGGGAATTCATGGCGGTCCAGTGGTTAGGAATCGGCACTTTCACTGCCATGGCTGGGGTTCAGTCTCTGGTTGGGGAACTAAGATCCCACAAGCCACAGAGCATGGCAAAAAAATAAAATAAAAATGCAACAAAACAGAGAGCAGAAGGAGAGGTAGATGCTTTTGCTATTAAGCAGTTAGGAGAGGATGGCAGAAATGGCCTTGAAGAAAGCACAGAATCATAACGGAAGGAAGTTCAGTATCAGGGGCCAGAGCTGCATCCAAGGAGACACAGCCCAGGTGCAAGCACATATGTCTACACAGTGTGAGCAGTGGGACAGTGTCACACCGACCAGCGTTGGCCCCGCATGGTACACCATCATGCCAGAAAGCTTGCCCAGCACTGCCAGATCTTCTGGTTGTTTTAGGAGAAGCCAACAAATCTGATTTTATGTGAAATATTTCCATTTTTAAATATTGGCCTGACTTTATAAAATACTGCACAGAATCTGATACCATATACATAATGTTTCAAAACAAGAAAATGCTAAACACAGTCTCTGAATAAATACATAGTGAAACATGGACCTGAGCGATAAACTTCAAATTCTGGGTAGTGGTGATCCCTTGAGAGGGTAGGCAGGGGAGAGGCACATAAAGGGCTTCTATGGCATCTGTAATGTTTTATTGCTTTAATAAAAATCTGTCATAAATATAGCAAAATGATAAGATTTGTTAGACTAGATGATAGGTCCATGAGTTTCTATTACATTAGTGACCCTACTGTTCTGTACGCTTGAAATATTTCACAATTATAAGACAATAATACTGCACAGGCCAAACATTTTTAGTCCACATCAGACCAGTGGAGCAGAATTTTGCAGACTCTGCATAGCATGATTCAAAAGGCATAGAGCCCACACTCAGGTTAGACCAGGGTGAGCAGCACTTTGGCTGCCCCTCCCCCCAAGAGTAAAACATAGGTAGTCCAGGTGGTTTTCAACCTGCTTGGACATCAGAGTCACCTGTCCAGCTTGTTAAAACTTCCCATGCCTGGGTGTCACCTAGATTCTACTAAATAATAAGCTGCATCTAGAAACTGGGCAGCGAGGGGATTCTCATGTGCAACCAGAGTTGAAAATAACTGTGATAGTTCTGAGAACATCACCGTGACACAGGAAAGCCACAACTAGAAAAGCACCTGAGTCGGGGGGCTCCCAGATAGGTGACAACTTTAAAAATCTCAGTGGCCATTGGTGGCTTTCCTGGAATTAGACATAACAAATGACAATGAAAGCAAAATACTCATTAAAAAGGACTGTCTTTTTGTAATAAGAAAATTGAAATAAGAACTATTTAAAGAGTAACTATTTAAAAAAATATTTTCATTGAAATGGTTAGAATAAAATATTATTCAATACATTATTTTAAAGAAACAAACTGTGTACCTACTGTGTGCAAGCTTTCTGCATAGAGTTGTGGAATGATGGAAAGATGGATGAGCCCTATCCCTTACTCTCAAAGAAACAACATCTAATGGTGCAGACAGACATGTCAACAAATAATTTGTCGTTTGGGGAGATGGAGACTGGTCATGTGAGTATGACTCTAGTTTTGACTCAAAGACTCCAAAACTAGAGCATTCAAGTTATTGGGTCACAGGGTCTTATTTTAACCATTCTCTGATGGCCTGGGTTTGGTGGAGAGACCCCAGAAGCTGGGAGAGAAGAGCAGAATGGAAAGGAATCATCTTAAAATGACTTTGACTTCAGACAGTGTTAAATATATGAAGGGTTCAAAAATGATGCCTTGACATGGAAACAACTAAATGTCCATTGACAGACGAATGGATAAAGAAGATGTGGAACATATATAAAATGGAATACTACTCAGCCATAAAAAAGAATGAAATAATGCCATTTGCAGCAACACGGATGGACATAGAGATTATCATACTAAGTGAAGTAAGTCAGACAGAGAAAGACAAGTACTATATGATATTTAGTATTTACATATCCTTATATGTAGAATCTAAAATGTGACACAAATGAACTTATCCAGAAAACAGAAACAGACTCACAGACATAGAGAACAGACTTGTGGTTGCCAAGGTCAGGGTGGGGGGGGTGGAGGGATGGTTGGGAGTTTGGGTTTAGCAGATGCAAACTATTGTATACAGGATGGATAAACAACAAGGTCCTACTGTATAGCACAGGGAACTATACTCAATATCTTGTAGTAAACCATAATGGAAAAGAATACGAAAAAGAATATATATATGTATAACTGAATCACTTTGTTGTACACCAGAAACTAACACAACATTGTAAATCACTATACAGTAAGTCTCCTACATACGAACCTTTAAGTTGCAAACTTTCAAAGATGCAAACGTTCATTCCATCAACGTCAGGTGTGAGTGAAATTGCAGCTCGCCCTCCAGCTCCTATTGCTGACGATCTTTCAGCTCTACCACCTCCCACCTCCTCTCCCTCCACCAGTCAGTAACTCTTCTTGCCTGTTCACTTGATGCCAGCCCCTGTATGTCAGCTGTTGTACTGTATTACTGTACTTTTCAAGGTACTGTACTGTAAGATTAAAAATGTTCTTTATTTTTTGTGTTTGTTTTTTATGTATTATTTGTATGAAAATTATTATAAACCTATTACAGTACAGTACTATATAGCCGATTGTGTTAGTTGGGTACCTAGGCTAACTTTGTTGGACTTATGAACGCACTCTCGAATGGAACTCGTTCGTATGTAGGGGACTTACTATACTTCAGTAAAATAAATTTTTAAAAAATTATGCCTCGAGAACCTATTCTTACTATAAGTTAATCAGGTTAACCCACAAAAGCTTTTTTCTTTTTTTAAAAAAATACTTTTTATTTATTTATTTATTTGGCTGCACCTGGTCTTAGTTGCAGCATGTGGGATCTTTTAGTTATGGCACACAGGATCTAGTTCCCTGACCAGGGATTGAACTCAGGCCCCTTCCATTGGGAGCATACAGTCTTAATCATTGGACCACCAGGGAAGTCCCACAAAAGCTTTGTTCTTGTTACAAAGAAATTTTTTTTCCTTTGCTATAAAGAAGACTTTGGTATGACTTTCTCTTTCAGAACCCCACATGTGAATGAATCACTGAGTGAATGAATAGAATTTCAATCCTCATAACCAAGATAACATTGGATCATAATATACTCCTTTAGGATAATTTTCAGGAATGTCTATGATTCAAAGCATTTCCTTTTACAACAATAACAATAGCTATAGTTTATAGATACATTGCACTAAGCATTTTAGATACATTCTCTTGACTGATCTTCACCTACAACCTGCTGAGGTAGATCACATTATGTGCATTTTTATAGACGGAGAAATTGAAGGTCATGATGTTTAAATAACAAACCGAACCCTAATCTCAGTTTATCTGCAGCAGAGCCAGGATTCAAACATGCTCTAACTCCAAAGGCTAAAACTTAAAATCAGCACTATATTCCTCTATCACTTAACAAGGCATATTCGCTATTATTACATTAAAACTTTTAAACAAAATTTTATTAATTAAATTAAATTTCAATTTAATTTTAATTAAAAATGCCTACTGAGGTACTATGCAGTTTAAGACCATTTAAAGCCAGAAGGTAAGGCTGTAGATAGCCAGGAGACAATCACTAAGAGTGGAGTGTTCCTTCTTCAAGCATCAAATTTTGGTAATTTTGAGTTAAGAGACAAATACTCCATATGTTCCTCTATTCCTCCATCCAAATATTATAAATATTAGTTCCAAAACTACCTTTATGCACCCGCAACAATACTCTGTGAACGATGGCTGTTGTTAATCTGTGTTTTAAAAATGCTAAAGTAACCGTTAACTTGAATAATCAATATAAATAATTTATTAGTTTGGTCTCCAAATCAAGTAAAAGCTATATGACAGTATTTCACAGCTCAATGAAGCAGATAGTTCAGTCAAGTAGTCTTCAAATCAGTTGTTCCTTAAATACAAAGAAGAGTGGCGTATATATAAGCAATTCAAGAGACTAGAAAAGGCCAGGTAATGTTACAGAATTTTGACACATATTTCAATAGATAATCCAATAATTTTTGCATTTTCATGAGTTTAACTCTTTAAATTTCCATTAAAACATAAAAGAAATTTTTGAAAAAAGAGAAAAAAAATCACAGTGTTTTGGTGTTATTTTCAAGCCATTTAATGCACGCATTATTTGAATATTGAGCATTATAGCCGGCTTACCACTTTGTGTTCCCATGACTGGGCTGTCAAAGGAAGCCGATCATTGCCTTAACCAGCTGTGTGAATAAAGAAAGGCCATTATTTTTTCCTTTCTCATGAAAATGCATGGCCCATTTTGTATTTCCCAGATACTGTCACAGATGGGTTTAATTCAGCAAATGAGGTACTCGCTATACTAAAAGAAAGAGCTTATGGAGGTAATATCATGTCAAGAAAATATTATTTTATTGGGACAAACATTTTTTTCAAAGATAGCAAGAATGTTTACTGTGAGGTGGAAAACAGTAGCACAATAGAAGCCCAAAGAGTTCATATAGCTATTGACAGAGGTTTGTTCTTTCAAATAGGCAATTAATCATGGGAATAGTGGCTGATGACAAATTTAGATTATGAAAGTGCTTCATTAAAATTTTTTTCCTTTTGAATACATAAGTAGATGTACAAGTTATAAAAATTGAAAGTAGGAAGGGTATAAAGTGAAAACTGTATCTCCCTCCTGCCTTTATCATTCACCTATGTAGTTCTCTTTCCTAGAAGCAACTACTATTACCTTGTTCTTGCATCCTTCAAGAGATATCCCATGCATATGCAACCATATTTATATGTTGTTTTCTATACTTATAATAACATACATACTGATCCATAGTCCCATTTTTTTTACTTTAACAAATGTCTTGGAAAAGGTGTCATGGAGTCCTAATTTTTTTTTTTAACCTAGCTCTATGCTGTCCATATTTCTTTTTATACTGGGGTAAAATTTGCACTTAGTAAGATGCTAAGATTCATTTTCATTCATTTGGAGAACTGAATACAAGGGTGTAACCATCTCTCAAAGCAAGATTTAGAATACTTCATAATTCTTCTTAAGAGCTAATTAATATTCCACTGCATGGATGTGCCATGACTGATTTAACCAAACCTCTATTTTTGCACTCTTTTGCTGTTATAAATAAGTTTGCAGTGAATAACATGTATATGTATGATATTGCATGTGTCTAAGTACACCTATGGGATATTTCCTAGAATTAGGATTGCTACACCAAAGGTTATGTGCATTTTTAACTCAGAAGGATATTGACAAATTACATACCATAGGGGTTGTACACTCTGGCTGAAAATTTATGAAAGTTTTTCTTGCAGTATACTGTGGTTATTAAACTTCTTGATCTTTGCCCACTGGTAGGTGGATAAAGTGTGATTGTAGCTTTAATTTTGTTTCTCTCATTCAGAGGATGCTGAGCATCTTTTCGTGTGTTTAAAAAGCATTAAATAGCTTCATTCCAAAAGAAAATCTGAGCCAAAGCAAAGGTGCTGTGAAGACTGCCATGTATTTGGAGTGATGAACAGAAACACAGAAGACTTGACATTTATTCTAACCTTTCAGGAGAAGCTGGACAAAGTAATGTGTTTCTGAGGACAATAGAAACCTAAGGAAACTTGATATTTCAAGTATCACCTGAAAAGAAGATGCCAAAATCTTGAATGGAAAAGTCCAAGAAACCAAAGATCTAAGAAAGTATGCCTGCCTGAATCACAAATGAAGATAATGTTAATTTGTTTCATCAACATAAATGGTATTGTCCATGCTGAATTAATCTACAAGGTCAAACAGTCAGGCAAGCTTATTATGCAGAAATTCTAAAACATCTGTGGTATTGTATACTGCAGAAATCACTGCTTGATCATCCATTTTATTTACTACACTTTGCTCTGGACAACCTTTGACTAGTCTTTAAAATCAGTGTCATACTAAAAGGAAAAAAGCAACCCAAAAAGGAAAGAAAACTTGCCATTAAGGATATTCAAAAGACAGTGACTTCAGTTCTAATGGCAATTCCAACAGAAAACATTCAAAATACTTGGGGCAATACTTGAAATCACTACATAGCTCCCAATGTGACTTATTTGGAGGAAACAATACTCTCTTAGATTTAGAAGTTCTTATTTTAAGTTGGTTCCATTGCTGGATAATTATATTATTTATGCCGTGTTAATCTAACAATCAGGGATACTTAAAATCCTTCAACTACCCTTTCCCTCTCCAATAAAGTACTTCATGGAACAATAGAACTATTAAAAAAATTATTGTTTAATTTATTAGACTCCCATTTATTTGCTGCAAAGTATTATTAAAGTTATGTCTCTTACCTGGGCCTCAGTTTTCTTTTCTGTTAAATGCAGATACCAAATTGTAGAGCCTAATTAACTAATAAAGTCTCTGTCATATAGTAGTCTCTCAAAAAATTCTGGTTCTCAGGCTTCCCTGGTGTCGCGGTGGTTGAGAGTCCGCCTGCCGATGCAGGGGACACGGGTTCATGCCCCGGTCCGGGAAGATCCCACGTGCCGCGGAGCGGCTGGGCCCGTGAGCCATGGCCGCTGAGCCTGTGCATCCGGAGCCTGTGCTCCACAACAGGAAAGGCCACAACAGTGAGAGGCCCGTGTACCACACACACACACACACACACACACACACAAATTCTGGTTCTCTTCCCCACATCTGTATCTGATTAGGACTTTGTCGATGGACCCAAAAGTAGCAATTAAAAATAAAATTCTTGGGCTTCCCTGGTGGCGCAGTGCTTGAGAGTCCGCCTGCCAATGCGGGGGACATGGGTTCGTGCCCCGGTCCCAGAAGATCCCACATGCCGCAGAGCGGCTGGGCCCATGAACCATGGCCGCTGAACCTGCGCGTCCGGAGCCTGCGCTCCACAACGGGAGAAGCCACAACAGTGAGAGGCCCGCCTACTGCAAAACAAAAGAAAAAAAAATTGAGATTTCAAAGGACTGAGTATGAAAGATTTAGGTTTCAAATTAGGAAGAATTTTCTTTTACTGACACCTGTGATAAAAAAAAAAACTTCAGTGGAACACTTAAGGAAAAAATGTACAAAAATATATTGTCTGAGTTCATTTGTGAAGAATAGAATCCACTCTAGCTAGTTTACAGGATATTAAAAGACCTTCAGATTTTGGAGGAAGGATAAAGGGACTAAGTCTGGATTGAACTTTCAGGAAAGATTGGCACAGCTACATTTCACTGTTGAGGCACTATACTGGATTGAATACTATCCCCCCAAAATTCATGTTTACCTGAAACCTGTAAATGTGACCTTATTTGGAAATAGGATCTTGCAGATGTAATCAAGTTAAGATGAGGTTGTACTTCATTAAGGTGGGCCTTAATCCAATGTCTAGTGTCCTTAAAAGGACACTGACAGAAGAGACACTGACACATGAGAAAAGGACATTTGAAGCTGGAGGCAGAGATTGGAGTGATGCCTCTATAAACCAAGGAATGCCAAGGATTGCCAGCAACCCCCAGAAACTAGAAAAGGCAGGGAAGGATTGCCCCTAGAGCCTTCAGATACAGCATGGTTCTACTGATAACCTGATTTTGAACTTCTAGCCTGAAGAATTGTGAAAGAATACATTTATGTTGTTTTAAGCTTCCCCAGTTTGTGGAACTTTGTTAGGGCAGCCCTGGCAAACTAACACAGGCACCAGGGGAGCTGCTGAATCTTCCATAATCAGGGATCCTCCAGTTCCAGAATCACACTTCTACTTTAATAGTTAATAAGACTTTAAGATCAGGAAACTACTACAATCAGGAAACCAACAGGATCAGGCAACCTGCCATGGTCAAGGAATGTCACTACTGCTGGTTCCAGAATTGTGGCACACTGGCTACAAACAGTCCACACCTTGTCTTAAGGCATACTGCAGGGTTCTTTGAACAATAGGACTTTAGTTGATACTCCCACAGAAAAAGCAAACACTTCCATCATTATTTTTTCCAGCAGTGGAGGAAGAAAATGCAGCAGAAGCACAGCCTATGCCTCACAGTGGCAAAAGCATCTGATTGGTCAATCCTAAATCACATCCAGAACCCTAGCTGCAAGGGAGTCTAGGAAGTATAGTTATTCGTTTTCCAGACTCCAAAGTACAGGAAGATAAAAGAGATGTTAAGCACCAATCCACCATATTTACTACAGATAGTTCATGCAATTATTCCTTTAATTCAGAAATTACCAGCATTAGATGTATAAATCAATTAATTTCCTGGAAGTTTTATCTGTATAAAACTCAGATTGAAGGTGATCTCCAAGTATACCCTTGATTTAAAAATTCTAAATTTTTAAACCATATATAAATCTGTACATAAAAACATACTTTCCACATGTTTATTTACATAGTTTTCTAGGCTTTCTTGAGAAAAGATACTGGATAGAAATTCTACAGCACCTACATGCTAACACTATGTAAACTTTTCTTTCTTTTTTTTAATTTTCTTTTTTTTTAATTTTATTGGAGTGTAGGTGAGTTACAATGTCGTGTATGTAAACGTTTAATTGTCTTCAAAGAGGTGCAGAGAGTAGATTTACTCTTTGGAGGGGGAGAATTTGTATAGGAATGTGTGTATGTGTGCGCCCACGTGTATGAATTGTGCATGTAAATGCAAGTCAATTAAAATTTCTCATGAATAAAATTTCTCATGACTAGGTAAAAGCAAACTGGCAGAAATTCAATACATATGGTAAATATAGACAATGAAGTAGACTCTGCTTCACATTTTTAATTCTTATATTTGCTTCCCACATTTCTTTTTTCTAAAATGAATCAGGCTCATTAAATTTAGCATGACTAAGGTTTTCCAGATATAAAAAAGAATAACAAGTTGTGGATGGGCTTTACCATGTTGAATAACTACTATAAAAGTAGAATTTTATTAACTTTTTGTAAGTAATTACACATGAATTGGTTGATTACTTATAATTTTATCACTAAAAATCTTTTACTTTATTTATTTATTATTTTTTCTTTTGGCTGTGTTGGGTCTTCATTGTAGCACACGGGCTTCTCTCTAGTTGTGGTATGCAGGTTTTCTCTCTCTAGTTGTGGTGTGTGGGCTCAGTAGCTGCAGTGTATGGGCTTAGTTGTCCCATGTCATGTGGGATCTTAGTTCCCCGACCAGGGATCGAACCCACATCCCCTGCATTGGAAGGTGTTTTTTTTTTTTTTACCAATTGACCACAAGGAAAGTCTCCATTAAAAATCTTTACATATTATTCATACCCTTAACAGTCAGTATATTATCTTTTTATAACATAAGGGCTAGTGTTCACTATAATAGATTTGCAAAAATGGCCACAAATTATTCCCCCCCCCTATTGTCTAAACTGCTACATGGGGCCTCCCTGGTGGCGCAGTGGTTGAGAGTCCGCCTGCCGATGCAGGGGATACGGGTTCGTGCCCCGGTCTGGGAGGATCCCATATGCTGCGGAGCAGCTGGGCCCGTGAGCCATGGCCGCTGGGCCTGCGCATCCGGAGCCTGTGCTCAGCAACGGGAGAGGCCACAACAGTGAGAGGCCCACATAACGCAAAAAGGAAAAAAAATAAAAAATAAAAAAAATAAAATAAACTGCTACATGATGTGACTTTTCAGCTCACTTTATTAACAGGTGGAGTCTCTTTTTTACCTCTAGTATTGAAGCTGGTCTTGTAACTTGCTTTGGCCAACGGAATGTTACAGAAACAATGTGTACCAATTTCACCAGGGCCTCAAGAGTCCTTGCACACTTCTACTAGCTCTGTTGGACACTTTCTGAGTGACTTTGTGAACAGAATTAGGCTGGCCTACTAGAGGATGAGAAACAACATGGAAGACTGCCAAGACACCCAAGTCAATAGCCAGCCACCCCTAGTCAATCTGGCAGCTGATCACAGTCACACGAGTTACCTCAGCTGAGGCCAGAAGAGCCACCCTGCTAAGCCCAGCCCACATTGCTGATCCACAGAATCATGAACTAAATAAATGGTTATTGTTTTTAAAACTAAGTTTTGGGGTGTTTGTTATGCAGCAAAGTTAAATACTGTTCTCAGTTAACCTTGTTTAAATTTTCTGAGTGCCTCAAATATCCGGATTACTTCCTTCCAAGAATAGCATGTACTGGGGAAGTTTCCAAAATGGCAGAGTAGAAAGACCCTGAGCTCACCTCCTCTCACAGGCATACCAAAATTACATCTATTTACAGAAAAACTATTGATGAAAAAGACCAGAACCTACCAGAAAAGGTCTTCTACAATTAAATATATAAAGAAGGAACCACAACAAGACAGGTAGGAGAGGTGGACTCATGGTATAGTAAAGACCCATACCCCGAGATGGGAAACCCACAAAGGGGAGAATAATTACTATTGCAGAGTTTCTTCCCAAGGAGTGAGGGGTTTGAACCCCACATTGGGCTCCCAGCCCAGTGCTCCTGTGCCAGGAAGACTAGCCCTCAGAATGTATGGATTTGAAGGCCAGCAGGACTTACTTTTGGGAGACCCAGAGAGCTGGGTGAAATAGAAACTCCACTCTTAAAGAGTGCACACAAAATCTCACATGCTCCAGGATCCAAGACAGAAGCAGTAATTTAAAAGGAGCCTGCGTCAAGCCCACCTGCTGATCTTGGAGAGTCTCCTGGAGAGGCAGGAGGCAACTGGAGCTCACCCTGGAGACACAGATACTGGTGCCAGGCATCTTGGGGAGCTCGTTCTACCATGTGGACACTGGTGCTGGCAAAATCTGAGTTCAGCATCACAAATCGGCTTTACAGGAAATGTTAAAGGGACTTCCCTAAGCAAAAATAGAAAAGGCCACAACTATAAACATGAAAATTATGGCAGGAAAGAGCTTATTGGTAAAGGCAAATATACAGTAAAAGTAGGAAATCAACCATATCCAAAGCTAGTAGGAATGTTAAAAGACAAAAGTAGTAAAATCATCTATATACATAATAAGCAGTTAAGGGATACCCAAAACAAATAGATGTTAAATATGATGTCAAAAACAGTAATCATGAGGGAAGGGGAGTAAAAATGCAAAGTTGTTAAAATGCATTTGAAATTAAGAGATCTGCAACTTAAAATCATGTGTGCGCACACACACACACACACACATATGGCTATGTATAAACCTCATGGTAAACCACAAACCAAAAATCTATACATACACAAAAAAGGCAAAGGACTCAAAACTCCAAACATAAAACCAGATAATCATCAATTCACAAGGAAAGAGAACAAAAGAAAATGAAAGGAACAAAAAAGAACTACAAAAACGACCCAAAAACAATTAAAATGACAATAAGTACATACCTATCAATAATTATTTTAAATGTCAATAAACTAAATGCTCCAATCAAAAGACTTAGAGTGGCTAAATGGATACAAAAAAAAGACTCATAAATATCCTGCCTACAAGTGATTCACATCAGATCTAAAGTCACACACAGACTGAAAATGAGGGGATAGAAAAAAGAATTCCATGCAAATGGAACTCAAAAAAAGCCAGGGTAACAATACTTATATCAGAAAAAATTGACTTTAAATTAAAGACTGCTACAAGAAACAAAGAAGAACATTACATGATGATCAAGGGATCAGTCCAAGAAGAAGGTATAACAATTGTAAATATATAGGCACCCAACATTGGACCATCTAAATACATAAAGCAAATATTAACAGACATAAAGAGAGAAATTGACAGTAACACAATAATAGTAAGGGACTTCAACACCCCACTTAATCAATGGACAGATCACCCATACAGAAAATCAATAAGGAAACATTGGTCTTAAATCATACACTAGACATGATGGATTTAATAGGTATGAAGATTCCATCCAAAAGCAGCAGAATACACATTCTTTTCAAGTGCATGTGGAACATTCTTCAGGATAGATAACTTGCTAGGCCACAAAACAAGCCTCGGTGAATTTAAGAGAACTGAAATCATATCAAGCCTCTTTTCTGAACACAATGGTATAAAACAAAAATCAACTATAAGGAAAAAACTGCAAAAACCACGAACATGTGGAGGCTAAACAACATGCTACTAAACAACCAATGGATCACTGAAGAAATCAAAGAAGAAATTAAAAAATACCTGAAGACAAATGAAAACAAAGACAAAACATCCAAAATCTGTGGGATGCATTAAAAGCAGTTCTAAGAGGAAAGTTTATGGCAATACAAGCTTACTTCAGGAATTAAGAAAAATCTCAAATAAACAACCTAACCTTACACCTAAAGAACTAGAAAAAGAAGAACAAACAAAACCCAAAGTTAGTAGAAGGAAAGAAATCATAAAGATCAGAGCAGAAATAAATGAAATTGAGACTGAAAAAACAACAGAAAATATCAGTGAAACTAAGAGCTGTTTCTTTGAAAACATAAAATTGATAAAAATTTAGCTGGACTCATGAAGAAAAAAAGAGAGAGGGACCAAATCAATAAATCAGAAATAAAAAAGAAGTTGCAAGTGATACTATAAAAATACAAAGCATTATACGAGATTACTATGAACAATTATATGCCAATAAAATGGACTATCTGGAAGAAACAGATAAACTTCTAGAAATGTAAAATCTTCCCAGACTGAACGAGGAAGAAATAGAAAATATGAATAGACCAATTACCATTAATGAAATTGAATCAATAATTTTAAAAAAAACCTCTTAACAAATAAAAGTCCAGTATGAGATAGCTTCACAGGAAAATTCTACCAAATATTTAGAAAGAGTGAACACCTATCCTTCTCAAACTAGAACAAATAATTTTAAAATTTGTATGAAAACACAAAAGACCCCAAATAGCCAAAACAATCTTAAGAAAGAAAAAAATGGAGCTGAGATATCACACTCCCTGACTTCAGACTATATTACAAGGCTACAGTAATCAAAACAGTATAGTTCTGGCACAAAAAACAGACACATATATCAATGGAGCAAAATAGAGAGTCCAGAAATAAAACCACACACTATGGCTAATTAATCTATAACAAAGCAGTAAGAATATACAATGCAGAAAAGACAGTCTCTTCAATAAGTGGTGCTGGGAAAACTGGACAGCTACATGTAAAAGAATAAAATTAGAACATTCTCTAACACCAAATACAAAAATAAACTCAAAATGGATTAAAGGCTTAAATGTGGGCTTCCCTGGTGGTGCAGTGGTTGAGAGTCCGCCTGCCGATGCAGGGGATACGGGTTTGTGCCCCGGTCCGGGAAGATCCCACATGCCGCGGAGCGGCTGGACCCGTGAGCCATGGCCGCTGAGCCTGCGCGTCCGGAGCGGAGAGGCCACAACAGTGAGAGGCCCACATACAGCAAAAAAAAAAAAAAAAAAAAAAAAAAAGACTTAAATGTAAGACCAGAAACCATAAAACTCCTATAAGAAAACACAGTCAGAACACTCTTTGACCTAAATTGTAGCAATATTTTTTTGGATCTGTCTCCTAAGGCAATGGAAACAAAAGCAAAAATAAACAAATGGGACCTAATCAAACTTAAAAAGTTTTCCACAGCAAAGGAAACCATCAACAAAATGAAAAGAAAACCTACTGAATGGGAGAAAATCTTTGCAAATGATATGACCAATAAGGGGTTAATATTTAAAACATATAAACTCATACAACTCAATAACAAAAATAAACAACACAATCAAAAAATAGGCAGAAACACCTAAATAGACATTTCTCCAAAAAAGACATACAGGTGGCCAACAGGCACATGAAAACATGCTCAACATCGCCAATCATCAGGGAAATGCAAATCAAAACCACAATGAGATATCACCTCACACCTGTCAGAATGGCTATCATCAAAAAGAACACAAATAACAAGTGTTGGTGAGGATGTGGAGGAAAGGGAACTCTTATACACTGTTGGTGAGAATGTAAATTGGTGCAGCCACTGTGAAAAACAGTATGGAGTTTCCTCAAAAACCTATGATCCAGCAATTCCACTTCTAGGTATATATCCAAAAAAGACAAAAACACTAATTTGAAAAGATATATGTACCCTTATGTTCATTGAAGCATTATGTACAATAGCCAAGATATGGAAGCAACCTAAGTGTCCATCAACAGATGAATGGATAAAGAAGATGACACATACACACACAGATGTCCATCAACAGATGAATGGATAAAGAACACACACACACACACACACACACACACACACGAATACTACTCAGCCATTAAAAAGAATGAAATTTTTCCATTTTCAACAACATGGATGGACGTGGAGGGTATTATGTTTACTGAACTAAGTCAGACAGGGAAAGACAAATATTGTATGTTATCACTTATATGTGGAATCTAGAAATACAATGAACTAGTAAATACAAAAAAAAAAAAGAAACAGAATCACAGATATAGAGAGAAAACTAGTGGTTACCAGTAGGGAGAGGGAAGGCCGGAGTGGCAAGATAAGGGTAGGGGTTTAAGAGGTATGAACTACTATGTGCAAAGTAAATAAGCCACAAGGATACAGCACAGGGAATATAGACAGTATTTTATAATAACTATAAATGGAGTATAATCTATAAAATTATTTTGAATCACTATGTTGCACACCTGAAACTAAAATAATACTGTAAATCAACTATACTTTAAATAAGTAAACAAATAAATAAATAGATAAATAAATTGCACTTTTCTCTATTCAAAATTAACATATTAACTGTCAAAAAATTGAAAAACACTGAAATTCAGAAAAAGGAATAAAATTAGTATGTGATATTCTACTGCAAGACAATGCCTCATAAAATTTCTAAATATTGACACAAAATTTTACATAATTTGAGTTATTCTCTAGTTAACTAAAATTTTTATTTCAGACATCTTATGTCTGAAATAAATATTTTCAAACATTTCCACATAATTGATATTCTATAATTTTTAATAGTTTGCTTAAGTATTCCACCTCATATATATAATTAACTTTTAAATATTTTCAATTTAAAAATTAATTCCAATTACTTAGATTTGTGAATAACAACATAGTAAACATTATTTATACATCAACATTTCCATCAGTCATGTATAACAGTGCCCCTCTCACTGAACCATAGCCAATACTGTATATTTACATTGAAAATAAACATAAACTTTGCTGCCTTGATAGGTAAAAGTATATTTACTATTTATTATATTTAATATATATTTACTATATAGTAACTACATATGCATATCAACTAGAGTTCTATATTTGTTTAAGAATATTTTCAAATTAAAATTTATACACTGTGAAATATCCAAGCCTTAGGTGTGCCATTCTAGAAGCTTTGACCTATGTGACCCAAGCCCTTATCAAGATGTAGAAAATTACCACCAACCCCATAAAGTTCCTTCATCCTCCTTTCAGTCAACACTCACCCTCATTCTCCAGAGGAGACCACTGTTCTAACTTTTTCTATCACAGATTAGTTTTGTGTGTTCTAGAACTTTATATAAGTGGAATGATATCATATGTAGTGTTTTGTTTAAAACTTCTTTCAAATAGCATAATGTCTTTTTTTTTTTTTTTTTTTGGCTGCATTGGGTCTTCGTTGCTGTGAGCAGGCTTTCTCTAGTTGCGGTGAGTGGGGACTACTCTTCGTTGCTCTGTGCGGGCTTCTCACTGCAGTGGCTTCTCTTGTTGCAGAACATGGGCTCTAGGCATGTGGGCTCAGTAGTTGTGGCGCGCGGGCTCTAGAGCACGGGCTCTAGATCGCAGGCTCAGTAGTTGTGGCGCATGGGCTTTGTTGCTCCATGGCATGTGGGATCTTCCCGGACAAGGGCTTGAACCCGTGTCCCCTGCATTGGCAGGCGGATTCTTAACCACTGTGCCGCCCGGGAAGCCCCAAATAGCATAATGTCTTTTAAATTTATCCATACTGTTGCATCTCTGAGTAGTCTATCAGTTTGCTTGGGCTGCTATATGGTAACAAAAATACCGTAGATTGGGTGATTATAAACAACAGAAGTTTATTTCTCATAGTTCTGAAGGCTGGGCAGTCCAAGATCAAGGCACTGGCATATTCGGTGTCTGGTGAGAGCTTGCTTCCTGGTTCATACAGGACTGTCTTCTTGCTGTGGCTTCACATGGTGGAAGGGGAGAGGAAGCTCTCTGAGTTCTCTTTTTTTTTTTTTTTTTTGTGCAGGCTCAGCAGCCATGGCTCACAGGCCCAGCCACTCCGCGGCATGTGGGATCTTCCCGGTCCGGGGCATGAACCCGTGTCCCCTGCATCGGCAGGCAGACTCTCAACCACTGCGCCACCAGGGAAGCCCCTGAGGTCTCTTTTTTAAGGCTACTAATCCCATTCATGGGGACTAAACCTTCACGACATAACCACTTCCCAAAGACCCCACCTCCAAATACCATCATACTGGGGGTTAGATTTCAACATATAAATTTTGGGAGAACACAAACATTCCATCTATAGCAAGTATTAATAGTTTCTTCTGTTTCCTTACTTAGTATTCCATTATATGAATATACCATGATAGGTTTAGCTGTTCTTTTGTTGATGAATATCTGGGCTCTTTCTAGTTTTTGGCTATTGAGAATAAAGCTGTTATGAACATTCTTCTATAATGGTCTTTTTTTTGTGGCCACATGCTTTCATTTCCCTTAGGTAAACACAAAGGAATGAAATCATTAGACTGTTGGGTAGATATATGTTTCATTTCATAAGAAACCACCATAACTTTTTCCAAAGTTACCATTTTCCAATTCCTTCCACCAACAGTGTATGAGAATTATGGCTAGTCCACATCCTCTCCAGCATTTGGTGCGGTCAGTCTTTTTAATTTTAGCCATTCTAGGGATATATGACCAGTTGGCTTTTTAAGTATTTTATTTAAGGAATAATTACCGTAGTCATCTAGTTCAAAATTCAAAAGGTACTAAAGACCATACTAGAAGGGAAGTCTTTGTCCTGGCCTTTAACCTACCATGCAGTTTCTTGTATATTCTTCCAGAGACAGTCTGTGCATATTATAGTGCATATGAGTGTGAATATTTTTAAAAGATATTTTCACACAAAATGGTATCTAGTTTTCTTTTTTTTTTTTTTTTTTTTTTTTTTTTTTGCGGTATGCGGGCCTCTCACTGTTGTGGCCTCTCCCGTTGCGAAGCACAGGCTCCGGATGCGCAGGCCCAGCGGCCATGGCTCACGGGCCCAGCCGCTCCACGGCATATGGGATCCTCCCAGATCGGGGCACGAACCCGTATCCCCTGCATCGGCAGGCGGACTCTCAACCACTGCGCCACCAGGGAAGCCAGCTAGTTTTCTTAACCTAACAATATTTCAGATATTTCATCTCAATATATATAATACTTAACCAGTCCTCTGTTTAAATTTAGGTTGTTCCTAGTCTTTGGTTATTATAAAACAATGCTGCAAAGATTTTCCATAAATATGTGTGTATATGTATAAAATTTTACATGTGCAAGTATATTTTTAGAGTAAACTTAGAAGTGAGATTGGTGAGTATGATGGTTAGTTTTATGTATCACCTGGTCAGGGTATAGTACCCAGTTCTTTGATCAAATAGTAATCTAGGTGTTGCTGTGAAGATATTTTGTAGATGTGGTTAACATATATTCAGTACAATCAGTTGACTTTAAGTAAATGTTATCTTTGATAATGTGGATGGGTCCCATCCAATCAGTTGAAGGCCTTAAGAGAAAATGCTGAGGTCTTCCAGAAAAGGAGGAATTCTGCCTCATGACTGTAGCATTAACTCCTGACTGAGTTTCCAGCCTGCTGGCCTGCCATATGTATTTTGGACTTGCCATCCCCCACTAATCATGTGCACCAATTCCTATAAATAAATTTCTTTATACATACATCCTATTAGTTTTGTTTTTCTGGAGAGTCCTGACTGATACAGTGAGTTGAAGGGGATGAGTATTTTTCATTTTCATGGATATTGCCAAAGAGTCCTTTAAAGGGCTTATACCAATTTATATACCCACAAGCAATACTTAAGAGTTTCTGTCTCCCCTATACCTTCACCAGCATAGTGCAATTTCAAACCTTCCATCTGGTAAGTTTAAGAAAGTATCTCATTTTAATTTTAATTTGCATTTCTATCCATTAACTATTTTAATGTTTTAATCTTTCTAGAAAATACTATTTTGTTTTAGAGGACAAAATAATCCTACAAAATAGTCCTGTATTTCCTGTAAAATAAATTATCCAAGTGCTATGAATTCAATAAACTATACCTTTTCTCACTATGAATTGCCACTCTTGTCATGAGCTAAAAACGTAGAAATAAATATTTGGGATACCCATTCATACATATCTCTGGTCAAAGCATATGAATATTTCCAAGGGTATGGACCTCATTTATTGACTAAACCCTTCATTCTCCACTATCTTGAAATGCCCCTTTTATCATATATTAAATTATTTTACATATATACCTCTGATTCCATGTTTCCCATTTTGTTATATTGTTTCACCCTCCTATTCTGGTGTCACTACTACAATGTTTTCATTTCTTTCTCTTCTTTGTTCATAATGTATAGTAAACCAAGATCCCAATTTTTTCAGAATTTTCATAGCTATTTTTGCTTGTAGTTGAACATTAGGATAGTTTTGCTGCATTTTTTTCTAAAAAACCACTTTGAGGTTTTAGTTTAATATCTTTAATTAACTACATTAGGCTATGGAAAACTGGCATACTTATAGTTAGGTTTTTCCCATGATTCTTTTTTTTTTTTTTTTTTTTCTGTACGCGGGTCTCACTTTTGTGGCCTCTCCCGTTGCGGAGCACAGGCTCTGGACGCACAGGCTCAGCGGCCATGGCTCACGGGCCTAGCCGCCCCACGGCATGTGGGATCTTCCCGGACCGGGGCACGAAACCGTGTCCCCTGCATTGGCAGGTGGACTCTCAACCACTGTGCCACCAGGGAAGCCCTCCCATGATTCTTTCAAGCAAGTTTATTTCTCTAAAAAGGCATTCATATCTGTAAATAATGGTAAATTTGTACCATTCTTTCCAGTATTTATCATATTTATTTTGATTTGGGGATTAATTGCACTGGTTACATTAAATAATAGTAACAACTGATTGCACTGAATGTCTAATTTTTCCACATCAAGCATAATACCAGTTAACAGTAATATGAAACAGTCATATACACATAAATTCATATTTATAAATACAGCTATATACGGAAGTGTGGGGAAGATTTATTCTTGTTTTCTTAAATATATAAACATTCCATTTTAATTTTACTAATGCTAATGTCTGTATCCAGCTCCATCTAATGTTTCCTTTTATGCAAGGACAGTGCCAGGATCAGGGAAACTAGCTGGATTAAAAAAACACTTGCTTTAGTTACATTGTTCAAGAACTTCTACTAATACAATGCTTCTTTTAGCATTTAGAATTCACCTGAAGTGCTTATTAAAACACAGATTCCTGTGCCCCCATCCCCTCCAGAAATTCTGATTCATTAAGTCTGGAGTGTAGTCCAAGATTTGCATTTCTGAGAAATTTTCAGTTGATGCTGCTGCTATCAGTCTACAGACCACACATCAAAACTTAATCTTAACTAAATCATTGGGGCAATTAGAAATGGTGCCTAAATAGTTGTCATAGTTGTATCCTTTGTTCCAATTTGATGAACTACAACTGTGTCTCATTTTTGTGGTTGCAGGATTAAAAACAAGCAGTTGCCTCCTTGTCCTGTCAGTGTCTTCATACATCTAATTGACCAATACATATTCTCATAAATCCACTAATTTAGTACATTCTGTTTCTATTGCCACATATACATAATATGTCCAAGAATACATAATTATATAATTATCTGCTTATAAATGCTCTAAAAACAAATACATTTATGTAGTTACCATTAACCTAAAACTTTTTTCTTCTGATCGGCTTTATCCATCATTTTCCCATCTGTTACATGAATCTAAATTTCTTCTCTTCCCATAAAATAATCTGGCTCTTTCCCTCTCTTCTTCCACTATTCAATATTAGCCTACAACAAAACTAATAAGCAATTGTTTATTGATTTATTAATATATCTCTATATATTTTAAGTTCAATCTTATCATGTCTTCTCTAAGTTTTTTCACATTTGTGATTATTAAACTGCCTATGGACTAACAATATTCAAGGGAAATACATACTCAGTAGGGTGTAAATCTCTATATGTGTGTATGTGAATGTATAAATAAAGTGATAGACTTTAGGTTACAATCTTATCTGATAAGAAGCTTTGAAAAGGGAATAATCTGTAGGTGTAAGTATTCAAATGCTAGGTTGAAATCATTCTTTTTATATTCATTTATATTCAGGTGGCCACAAAGAAATAGTAAACAACAAGCACCATTGGAGATGGGCTGGGGGAGCCATAAGTTTATATCTATATGTGCTCTGTTTTTTGTTAGGGTTATTATCAGTTCCTATTTTTATGTTTGATGATAAGGAAAGGCATGTGGATTTTTGTGATACTTAACTGTTTACCTATAAAGTTTTAGTTATGTCTCCAAGAATGCACTGTTTATCCATGAGACTTTAGCGACCAGAACGCTTGTTAAATTTGTTCACTAAAAAGGAAAATGTGCTTGTTATCTAAGCCATTAAGTGCATCAGTCATAGGCTGGAGTCAACTCATAGAGCTTGTGAGAGCCAATTGGATGTATGTCTCCCCAACTCGACCTTCAGTGACTTCACATTGTTAGCGTGAAATCAGCCATGGTGGAAGTATTTACACCACAGAAATGCACAAATAGTACAAAACAGAGTCCCTTTTTCCCTCCTGGATTGCTGGTTGTAAAACCTTTGCCAGCACACTGGTATTTGTTGTAAGAAACTGAATTTGCTCACTTAAGCTGTACATGAATTCATCAGACTTGTGCTAATTAACCCACCATTTTACCTGCTGTTTTCTTACCAGATATAGAGCATTTCAGTCACTCTCTCATACATCTAGAAATATTAAAGTGACCTCTGGCGGAGCTGATTCAAAAAATTTTCTCTGCATCTTTGTAATTATACTGGCTTTTTCAGTTTCTCCATTTCCTTGATTAATTTTGTTCACTTCATCTTTAGAAACAGATGGAGGTATATTCTCATTAGTGGTTTCTCTTTGTATCTGACAATTGTTTATATATTTTAAACGTATGTCATTTGGCATATAGATGTTATTAAATATATTTTTGTTGTGGATTTTACTTTTAATCAATATAAAATTATTCTTTGTTCCATTTAATGATTTTTGTTTTAAGTTCTATTTTGATACAAATAATGCCACTTTTTCTTTCTTTACATTTTGTGCATAACTTTCATTTTTAACTTTTTACTAACTTGCATGAATTGGGCGTTTCATTAATAGCTTACACTTAGATGTGTTTTTAATTCATTCTGAGGATCCTTTTCATTTTAGAGTAGAATTTACCTGGTTGGGTTAGTATGCCTGCTTTATTTTCTCCCTCTGGTGATCTGAAATTTTAATTTTGTTAGTGGCTATAGTGATAGGCAAAATAATGCCCTCCTCTCTCAACTCCAAGAAAAAAATATCAGGCCTAATCCCTGAAAGCAATAAATGATACCCTATAAGGACAGGCCCCTTAGATAGCCTCATCCACCAGAGGGCAGACAGCAGAAGCAAAAAGAACTAAAATCCTGCAGCCTGTGGAACAAAAACCACATTCACAGAAAGATAGACAAGATGAAAAGGCAGAGGGCTATGTACCAGATGAAGGAACAAGATAAAACCCCAGAAAAACAACTAAAGGATGTGGAGGTAGGCAACCTTCCAGAAAAAGAATTCAGAATAATGATAGTGAAGATGATCCAAGACCTCGGAAAAAGAATGGAGGTAAATATCGAGAAAATGCACGAAATGTTTAACAAATACCTAGAAGAATTAAAGAACAAACACCTAGAATAATTAAAGAAAAAACAGAGATGAACAATACAATAACTGAAATGAAAACTTCACTAGAAGGAATCTATAGCAGAATAACTGAGGCAGAAGAATGGATAAGTGACCTGGAAGACGAATGGTGGAATTCACTGCCACAGAACAGAATAAAGAAAAAAGAATGAAAAGAAATGAACTCAGCCTACAAGACCTCTGGGACAACATTAAATGTAACAACATTCGCATTATAGGGATCCCAGAAGGAGAAAGGACCCAAGAATATATTTGAAGAGATTATAATAGAAAACTTCCCTAACATGGGACAGGAAATAGCCACCCAAGTCCAGGAAGCACAGAGAGTCCCAGGCAGGATAAACCCAAGGTGAAACATACCGAGACACATAGTAATCAAATTGACAAAAATAAAAGACAAAGAAAAATTATTGAAAGCAACAAGGGAAAAATGAAAAATAATATACAAGGGAACTTCCATAAGGTTAACAGCTGATTTTTCAGCAGAAACTCTACCAGCCAGAAGGGAGTGGCATGATATATTTAAAGTGATGAAAGGGAAGAACTTACAACCAAGATTACTCTACCCGGCAAGGATCCCATTCAGATTTGACGGTGAAATCAAAAGCTCTACAGACAAGCAAAAGCTAAGAAAATTCAGCACCACGAAACCAGCTATACAACAAATGCTAAAGGAACATCTCTAAGTGGGAAACACAAGAGAAGAAAAATACCTACAAAAATAAACCCAAAACAATTAAGAAAAAGGTAATAGAAACATACATATTGATAATTACCTTAAACATGAATGGATTAAATGCTCCAGCCAAAAGACACAGGCTTGCTGAATGGATACAAAAACAAAACCCATATATATATGCTGTCTACAAGAGACCCACTTCAGACTTAGGGATACATACAGACTGAAAGTAGGAAGATGGAGAAAGATATTCCATGCAAATGGAAATCAAAAGGAATCTGGAGTAGCAATACTCATATCAGATAAAATAGACTTTAAAATAAAGAATGTTACAAGAGACAAGGAAGGACACTACATAATGATCAAGGGATCAATCCAAGAAGAATATATAACAAGTATAAATATATATGCACCCAACATAGGAGCACCTCAATACATAAGGCAACTGCTAACAGCTCTAAAAGAGGAAATCGACAGTAACACAATCATAGTAGGGGACTTTAACACCTCACTTACACCAATGGACAGATCACCCAAACAGAAAATTAACAAGGAAACAGAAGCTTTAAATGACACAATAGACCGGATAGATTTAATTGTTATTTATAGGACATTCCATCCAAAAACAGCAGATTACACTATCTTCTCAAGTGCACACAGAACATTCTCCAGGACAGATCACATCTTGGGTCACAAATCAAGCCTCAGTAAATTTAAGAAAATTGAAATCATACCAAGCATCTTTCCTGACCACAATGCTATGAAATTAGAAATCAATTACAGGGGAAAAAATGTAAAAAACACAAACAAATGGAGGTTAAAAAATATATTACTAAATAACCAAGAGATCACTGAAGAAATCAAAGAGGAAATCAAAAAATACCTAGAGACAAATGACAACAAAAACACGATGATCCAAAACCTATGGGATGCAGCAAAAGTAGTTCTAAGAGGGAAGTTTATAGCTATACAAGCCTACGTCAAGAAACAAGAAAAATCTCAAATAAACAATCTAACCTTACACCGAAAGGAACTAGAGAAAGAAGAACAAACAAAACCAAAGTTAGCAGAAGGAAATAAATCATAAAGATCAGAACAGAAATAATTGAAATAGTAACAAAGAAAACAATAGCAAAGATCAATAACACTAAAAGCTGGTTCTTTGAGAAGATAAATGAAATTGATAAACCATTAGCCAGACTCATCAAGAAAAAGTGGGAGAGGACTCAAATCAATAAAATTAGAAATGAAAAAGGAGAAGTTAAACAGACACCGCAGAAATACAAAGCATCCTAAGAGACTACTACAAGCAACTCTATGCCAATAAAATGGGCAACCTGGAAGAAATGGACAAATTCTTAGAAAGGTATAACCTTCCAAGACTGAACCAGGAAGAAATAGAAAATATGGACAGACCAATCACAAGTAATGAAATTGAAACTGTGATTAAAAATCTTCCAACAGGGCTTCCCTGGTGGCACAGTGGTTGAGAGTCCGCCTGCCAATGCAGGGGACACAGGTTTGTGCCCAAGTCTGGGAAGATCCCACATGCCGCAGAGTGGCTAGGCCTGTGAGCCATGGCCGCTGAGTCTGTGCGTCTGGAGCCTGTGCTCCGCAACGGGAGAGGCCACAACACTGAGAGGCCCGTGTACCACACAGACAAAAAAAATCTTCCAACAAACAAAAGTCCAGGACTTTTTTTTTTCTTCTGTAGGTGTTTATTCTACTTCAAGTAACAAAGCTATGAAGTTCCATGTTTTAATGCACAGTGATAGAATACTTTGCAATATAAAATGCAATTTACAGAAATTTCTATCAAGTAAACCTAAAGAAACACACTTGATCTTTTACATTTGTTGTATTTAGATTAGAAAAATTTTGTTTTGCACATAAAAAAAACCGTCACATCACATTAGATGTTGGAACTCATTGCCACTTTAACATAACCTACTGACAGGGTCTATAACACCAATCACCCCAAATTGATAAGTTCTCCATGTTCTGATAACTTAACTGTTTGTGCTAGAAAGTGAAAAGTCTGTTGTGATGTACAATGGAACAGACTCCACAGAACAAATGAAATTCTCTAATTTTGTATTTGCAAAACTAAGTTTATGAAAATATTTTAAAAATTATTAAAGTGTATTTGTACAGTCAAATAAATTAGCAAGTTTCTTCTCTCTTTTACACTTCAGAAGTACTTGGAAAATACATGACAAGAAGCACTATACTGTGTCTCACAGTGAAAAGCTTTCTAGTTTGCAGTTCTTAAGCTAATATCACTATTTTCATCTCAGGCTTCATACAAATATTGTTCCATTTCAATGACAAATGTTATTTGTCACCTGACAAGTATCACAATGTGGAGCTAGTGCACTTTTCCTGGGACATAGAAAGAACTGCTCAGATGGTAAAGTTCAACAAACAAAAATGTTCCTGATTATTCATATCAAAGAAAGCTACTCCCTCCACCCACCCGGGCTTTAAATTGGTTTATTTGGTTTATTTTCTCACTTTCTTTAGGCTGGTAAAATTTAAATCTTTTAAAATAAATTGTTACTTAAAATTCAACAATTTCTATTCAGATGTTGCTTTTAATCATCTTTTTTGGGGAAAAAACATGTAAGGTGGTACATAAACACTGAGCAAAACCAAGAAATGTGTTTTGTTTCCTGGTTGAAATTTGTAATTCAAATTTCTTTATGACAAGAGAAAGATGCATCTGTAAGTTTGGTGTTTCTCAACATTCCAGAGATGAGCTGACACAGCCACACACAGAAACATGCAGCCGCCTGCCCCGAACCCTGTGAAATCAGCTTCTGGAAACAGATACACAGATGAGATATCAGGAAAGGTATGGCTCTGAGGTCCACTAAACTCCCTTAAAATTTACAATAGCCAAGTTATTAGAAAAGATAACTTTATAATCTGAAAAAGCAATATGCTTTTTGTAGGTACTTTCCCATTTTATTACAGTTAAGGGGAAATATTAAAGAGTTCTTAGTTTTTTGTTTTTATTTAAAAAGCATCAGAATTGTAAAGGTGTGAAATTTTGTAAGAAACCGTTATACACAAAATTACAGTAATTTCTCAAATTCAGAAGGTCCTGTTTTGTGCATGAGCTCCCAGCTCTTTCCAAGACAACCTGCTCAGCACGTGAGGACAGCTTCATGGGCAGCTTCACAGGTGAATTCTATCAAACATTTAGAGAAGAGGTAACACCCATCTCTCTCAAACTCTTCCAAAACTTTGCAGAGGAAGGAACACTCCCAAACTCATTCTATGAGGCCACCATCACCCTGACACCAAAACCAGACAAAGATACTACAAAAAAGAAAATTACAGACAGATGTCACTGATGAATACAGATGCAAAAATCGTCAACAAAATACCAGCAAACAGAATCCAACAACACATTAAAAGGATCATACACCATGATCAAGTGGGATTTATCCCAGAGATGCAAGGATTCTTCAATATATGCAAATCAATCAATGTGATACACCATATTAACAAACTGAAGAATAAAAACCATAAGATCATCTCAATAGATGCAGAATAAGCTTTTGACAAAATTCAACACCCATTTATGATAAAAACTCTTCAGAAAGTGGGCATAGAGGGAACCTACCTCAACATAATAAAGGCCATATATGACAAACCCACAGCAAACATCATTCTCAATGGTGAAAAACTGAAAGCATTTCCTCTAAGATCAGGAACAAGACAAAGATGTCCACTCTAGCCACTATTATTCAACATAGTTTTGGAAGTCCTAACTATGGCAATCAGAGAAGAAAAAGAAATAAAAGGAATACAAATTGGAAAAGAAGAAGTAAAAGTGTCACTGTTTGCAGATGACATGATACTATATATAGAGAATCCTAAAGATGCCACCAGAAAACTACTAGAGCTAATCAATGACTTTGGTAAAGTTGCAGGATACAAAATTAATGCACAGAAATCTCTGGCATTCCTATAAACTAATGATGAAAAATCTGAAAGAGAAATTAAGGAAACACTCCCATTTACCATTGCAACAAAAAGAATAAAATACCTAGGAATAAACCTACCTAGGGAGACAAAAGATCTGTATGCAGAAAACTATAAGACACTGATGAAGGAAGTTAAAGATGATACAAACAGATAGAGAGATATACCATGTTCTTGGATTGGAAGAATCAATATTGTCAAAATGACTATACTACCCAAAGCAATCTACAGATTCAATGCAAACCCTATCAAATTACCAATGGCATGTTTTACAGAACTAGAACAAAAAATCTTAAAATTTGTATGGAGACACAAAAGACCCCAAATAGCCAAAGCAGTCTTGAGGGAAAAAAATGGAGCTGGAGGAATCAGACACCCTGATTTCAGACTATAGTACAAAGCTACAGTAATCAAGACAGTATGGTACTGGCACAAAAACAGAAATATAGATCAGTGGAACAGGATAGAAAGCCCAGAGATAAACCCACACACCTATGGTCAAGTAATCTATGACAAAGGAGGCAAGGATATACAATGGAGAAAAGACAGTCTCTTCAATAAGTGGTGCTGGGAAAACTGGACAGCTACATGTAAAAGAATGAAATTAGAACACTCCTTAACACCATACACAAAAATAAACTCAAAATGGATTAGAGACGTAAATATAAGACTGGACACAGTAAAACTCTTAGAGGAATACATGGGAAGACACTCTTTTTCATAAATCACAGCAAGATCTTTTTTGATCCACCTCCTAGAGTAATGGAAATAAAAACAAAAATAAACAAATGGGACATAATAAAATTAAAAAGCTTTTGCAAAGCAAAGGAAACTACAAACAAGATGAAAAGACAACTGTCAGAATAGGACAAAATATTTGCAAACGAATTAATGGACAGAGCATTAATCTCCAAAATATATAAACAGCTCATGCAGCTCAATATTAAAAAAACAAACAACGCAATCCAAAAATGGGCAGAAGACCTAAATAGACATTTCTCCAAATAGACATACAGATGACCAAGAAGCACACAAAAAGCTGCTCAACATCACTAATTATTAGAGAAATGCAAATCAAAACTACAATGAGGTACCACCTCACACCAGTTAGAATGGGCATCATCAGAAAATCTACAAACAACAAATGCTGGAGAGGGTGTGGAGAAAAGGGAACCCTCTTGCACTGTTGGTGGGAATGTAAATTGATGCAGCCGCTATAGAGAACAGTATGGAGGTTCCTTAAAAAACTAAAAATAGAATTACCATATGACCCAGCTAACCCACTACTGGGCATATACCCAGAGAAAACCATAATTCCAAAAGACACATGCACCCCAATGTTCATTGCAGCACTATTTACAGTAGCCAGGTCATGGAATCAACCTAAATGCCCATCGACAGACGAATGGATAAAGAAGATGTGGTACATATATACAACAGAATATTACTCAGCCATAAAAAGGGATTAAATTGGGTCATTTGTAGAGATGTGGATGGATCTAGAGACTGTCATACAGAGTGCAGTAAGTCAAAAAGAGAAAAACACATATCGTTTATTAATGCATATATGTGGTACCTAGAAAAATGGTACAGATGAACCGGTTTGCAGGGCAGAAATTGAGACACAGATGTAGAGAACAAATGTATGGACACCAAGGGGGGAAAGAGGCAGGGGGTGGGGGGTGGTCGTGTGATGAATTAGGAGATTGGGTTTGACATGTATACACTGATGTGTATAAAATTGATGACTAATAAGAACCTGCTGTATAAAAAAATAAATAGAGGGCTTCCCTGTGGCGCAGTTGTTGAGAGTCCGCCTGCCGATGCAGGGGACACGGGTTCAAGCCCCGGTCCGGGAAGATCCCACATGCCGCGGAGCAGCTGGACCTGTGAGCCATGGCCGCTGAGCCTGAGTGTCCGGAGCCTGTGCTCCACAACGGGAGAGGCCACAACAGTGAGAGGCCCGCATACCGCAAAAAAAAAAAAAAATAAATAATATAAATAAATAAATAAATAGAATAAAATTTTAAAAAGAGTATCCCAAGTATTTTAGGTTTTTGATCCTATTGTAAATTGTATTTTTTTAATTTTAATTTTAAAATTGTTGCTAGTATATAGAAATAGTTGATTTTTATATATTGAGCTTTGTCCTGCAACAATGCTAAATTCATTTATTATCTCTAGTAGTCTATCGGCAGAGTATTTACGATTTTCTGTATACATGATCATGTTGTCTATGGTAAAGACAGTGTTATATCTTCCTTTTATCCCATATGTCTTGTATGTTTTTCTTGTCTCCCATACAATGTTGAATATAAATGGTGAGAACAGATATCTTTGCCTTGTCTTTGATCCTAGGGGGAAATATTTTGTATTTCACCATTAAATATGATGTTAACTGTAGAGTGTTCATAGATACCTTTCATCAGATTGAGGTAGTTTCCTTTTATTCTGGTCTGCCAAGAGTTTGAGGGTTTTGTTGCTGTTTGATCATGTTTTGTTTTATCATAAATGGGTTTTGAATTTTATCAAGTACTTTTCCTGTGTATGTTGATATAAACATGTTTTTTCTCCTTTATTCTGTTAATATGGTGACCTATACTGATTGACTTTTTTTAAGACCTCTAAATACTGAAATATATATTTCCTTAAAACAAGAACATTCTCGGGCTTCCCTGGTGGTGCAGTGGTTGAGAGTCTGCCTGCCGGTGCAGGGGACATGGGTTTGTGCCCCGGTCTGGGAGGATCCCACGTGCTGTGGAGTGGCTGGGCCCATGAGCCATGGCTGCTGGGCCTGCACGTCCAGAGCCTGTGCTCCGGGGCGGGAGAGGCCACAGCAGTGAGAGGCCCGTGTACTGCCAAAAAAACCCCAAATAACAAAAAAACAAAAACAAAAACAAGAACATTCTCTTATATAACTATAGTACAGTTACCAAAATTAGGAAATTAATATTGATACAATGATATCTAATTTACAGACCTTATTACAATTCTCCATTGTTCCACTAATGTCCTTTTGGGGGTCCAGGATTCAAGGTACGATCTCATTTTTTGTGAACTGTCATATTTCTTCTGTCTCCTTTAGCTTCTAACAGTTCTGTCGTGTTTCTTTTTCTTTGTCTTTGACACTTTTGAAGAATATTGGTAAGTTAGTTTTTAAATTGTTCCTCAGTTTGGGTTTGCCTGATGTTTCCTCATGATTTGATCAGGTTATGCATTTTGGACAGGACACTAAAGAATTGATATCATGCCATCCCAGTGAGCACATCAGGAGGAACATGATGATAATTTGTCCTGTTACTGGTGATGTTAACTAATGACTGCCAGGTTCCTCCACGGTAAAGTGGCTACCTTCTCCTTTATCGTTAATTTGTACCTTGTAGAGGAGACTTTGTGAATAGTCTGTTTCTCACTGTACTTTTGGCCACTAATTTTATCATCTATTGGTGATTCTTGCCTGAAACAAATACTACTGTGATGGTTGACAAATAGTAATTTTCTAACATTTATTACAGCGTCTGGGATCCACCATAAAAAAGAGCTTTCTTTTGTTCTCCTTTTATTTATTCATTCATTTATTCGTATATATGTATACATCCATATACAGCAATATATATATAAATGTATATATTTCAGTATATATGTATCAGTAGTACCAATTCATATGTTCTTGTTTTATTTTATTTAATGGATTTTAGCCCATTACTCTTATTATTTATCTAGTTTGCTCAAATTGATCAAGACGAAAGGAGAAGAAGCCTTTTCAAGATGGCAGTTCTATCCATCTGACATCATTTTTTCAGAACTTCCTTAGTTTTTGGTACAAGATGTTTAGACCAGGCAGAATTCGAAGATGATCCCTGAGATTTCTGCCCCCTGATGTACAAACTTGGTATAATCCTCTCCCCTTGGAAGGGGGCAGGATAGTGATTCCCATGATCGCGTTACATGTATAAAACTGTTACATTATAAAAACATTATATAAAACTCTCTGCAAGGATTGTTCTGCTGGCTCTGAAGAAGAATGCTACCATGAAGTAAGAGGGTCATAAAGGGCCTTTGGGTGGCTTTTGGGATCTGAGAGAAATCACCACTGACAGCCAGAAAGAAAATGGGGGTTTCAGTCTTCAATCACAAGGAACTGAATCTTGCCAACAACCTGCATGAGCTTGGAAGAGGACTCTGAACCCTAGATGAGAACATAGCCTGGTTGGCCCCTTGATTTCAGCCTAGTGAGATGCTAAGCAGAGATCCATTTGAGCTATACCTGGACTTCTGACCTACAGAAATGTTGAGATAATAAATGGGTGTTATTTTTAACTGCTAAGTTTGTGGTGATTTGTATGAAGCAATAGCAAACTAATACAGTGTTCCAGGCTTCCCTGTGCTCTTCCTGCCCAAGCCCTGGAATCAGTCATTTTTTCAGGGAGTCTTCCAACAATGAGAAAGCTGGCTATAATTTCATATAAATAATAAGCCTGGCTATAATTATATATATTTAAATTCACACACACACACAGACACACACACTCTATGCATTAGAACAAAAATACAAACCCAGCTATCTCTCTATTGCATATGCCTCTAATCCTCTTTTTCTCATTTAATATTTTATTCTTTTGCCAGTTTTTAATGGTGTAATTTAATTCATATCTATTGTTTATACAATGATTAATAAATGTATTCAACTTTCCTCTTTCCCTTTTCAAAAACCATCTTTTATTTATTTATTTATTTTTTGGCTGCACCATGTGGCATGCAGGATCTTAGTTCCCTGACCAGGTAAAGAACCCTCGTCCCCTGCAGTGGAAGGCAGATTCTTAACCACTGGACCACCAGGGAAGTCCCAACTATCTTTTAATTTTATTGATTTTCTCTATTGTTAGCCCTGTTTCTATTTCACAGATTTCCTCTTTTTTATTAATTTCCTCTATTTTTTTGGCTTAATTTACTCTTATTTTATATCTTCTTGGATTTGAAAGAAATTTTTTTCTATATAAGCATTTAAAGCTATAACTTTCTGTCTAGTTATTGCTAATCCCACAAATATGGATATGTTGTGTTTTCATTATAATTTGGTTCAAATATTTTCTAATTTCCTTTATGACTTTTTTGACTGATGATTATTCAGAATATTTTTAAATTTCCAACTATTTGGGAAATTTTTGATATTTTAATTAGTAATTAATTTTTAATTCTATTGTAACTGAAAAACATTCCCTGTGACTTTGATCATTATAAATTTATTGAAAAGCATTTCAGCATATGACTTACCTTGATAAAAGCCAGTACGTTACTACCTTGATTATTGCTGCTTTGTCATAAGTTTTTTGCGGTATGCGGGCCTCTCACTGTTGTGGCCTCTCCCGTTGTGGAGCACAGTCTCCGGACGCGCAGGCCCAGCGGCCATGGCTCACGGGCCCAGCCGCTCCACGGCATATGGGATCCTCCCAGACCGGGGCACGAACCCGTATCCCCTGCATCGGCAGGTGGACTCTCAACCACTGCGCCACCAGGGAGGCCCTGTCATAAGTTTTTAAATCAGGGAATGTGAGTCCTCTAGCCTTGTTCTTTTTAAAGATGGTTTTGTCTAATCTGAATCCCTCCATTTCCTTATGAATTTCAGGATGTTTGTCAATTTCTGCAAAAGAAGACAACTGGGATTTTGATAGGGATTTTGTTGAATCTGTAGGAAAAGTTGGGAAGTATTGTAATCTTAACAATATTAAGTCTTCTGATCTATGAACATGAGCTATCTTTTCATTTATTTAGGTCTTCTTTAATTTCTTTTAACTACATTTTGTAGTTTTAACAAACTACAAAAATCTTACACTTCCTTTGTTAAAATATTCCTAAGTATTCTTATTATTATTATTTTTTTTTTTTATTTTTTTTTTTTTGCGGTATGCGGGCCTCTCACTGTTGTGGCCTCCCCCGTTGCGGAGCACAGGCTCCGGACGCGCAGGCCCAGCGGCCATGGCTCACGGGCCCAGCCGCTCCGCGGCATATGGGATCCTCCCAGACCGGGGCACGAACCCGCATCCCCTGCATCGGCAGGCGGACTCTCAACCACTTGCGCCACCAGGGAGGCCCAGTATTCTTATTATTTTTGATGTTATTACAAATAGAATTGTTTTCTTAGTTTGATTTTATTTAAAAAAATTTTTTATTATTTTATTTTATTTTTTTGGCTGTGTTGGGTCCTTGTTGCTGCGTGTGAGCTTTCTCTAGTTGCGGTGAGCAGGGGCTGCTCTTCGTTGTGGTGCATGGGCTTCTCATTGCGGTGGCTTCTCTTGTTGCGGAGCATGGGCTCTAGGCATGCGGGCTTCAGTCATTGCAGCACGTGGGCTCAGTAGTTGTGGTGCACGGGCTTAGTTGCTCTGTGGCATGTGGGATCTTCCCGGACCAGGGCTCGAACCTGTGTCCCCTGCATTGGCAGGCAGATTCTTATCCACTGTGCCACCAGGGAAGTCCCATTAGTATGATTTTCAGATTGTTCATTGCTGCTGTATAGAAGTAAACAATAGAAATACATTTTTTGTATTGATTTTGTATCCTTCAGCCTTTCTAAGCTTATTAGTTTTAATTGTGTTTTCATGAATTTCTTAGGTTTTCTATATACAAGATCATGTCTTCTGTGAATACAGAAAGTTTTAAATACTTCCTTTTTAATTTGGATGTTATTTATTTATTTATTTATTTATCTTATCTAACTGTCCAGGCTAGAATCTCAAGAACAATGTTGGATAGTTTTTTTTTTTTTTTTTTTTACTTATAACCTATCTCTGTTAAAGCATATTTTGTTTAAATAGCATCATAGTTGAGTATTATGTTCTATTGATATGCCATTCTCTGCCCCTTAATTAGAGAGTTTATTCATTTTATATTTCATGTAATTTTTATATGGTTTAGGTCAGTGGTATGATGGTAAATAGGTTTTCCAAAATAAAAAGTCCTAACTTATAGCATCTACTGATTTCCACTGTGTAAATATTCCCACCAATGTTGGTTTCAAACTACCAACATGTTATCACTAGATGGAGAGTTGGGAAAGGTGTACATTCAGTTTCATGAGGTGGCATCAATCAGCTCCAGCACACATTAAAGATGGCTTAATACTACCATCTTTCTATGTGTTTTCTCTTTCTAATTTTTTTGGCTTCCTTTTCCCCTTTAGTCTATGCCTTTTTATAGGTTGAATTGTCTTAGAATTTTATTTAGCTTTCTCTATTGAACTATTATCTATACCTCCACATTCTTTTTTTTTTCTCCAGTGACTGCTCTAAGGTTTACAGTATACATATTTAACTTATCACAGCCTATCTTCACATAATGTTATATTATTTCATATATAAAAACCCAAATTACAACAGTATATTTCCTATTTCCCCTCCTCATGCTTTTTCTTAATTGATTTCTTGTTAATTTTATTTCTAAAAATGTGATTAATCTCACAAAATTGTCATTTTTTTGGTACAGAAAATCAACAATCTTTTGCATAATTTAAAAATGGTAAAATGTATTTTATATTGTACTACATATTAACCATTTATGGCATTAAAAAATTTACTTATTTTATTTATTTTTGGCTGCATTGGGTCTTTGTTGCTGTGTGCAGGCTTTCTCTAGTTTCGGCAAGTGGGGGCTACTCTTTGTTGCAGTGCATGGGTTTCTCATCATGGTGGCTTCTCTTGTTGCAGAGCACAGGCTCTAGGTGCGTGGACTTCAGTAGTTGTAGCTTGCGGGCTCAATAGTTGTGGCTTGCGGGCTCTAGAGTATAGGCTCAGTAGTCGTGGCGCACAGGCTTAGTTGTTCCGCGGCATGTGGGACCTTCCCAGACCAGGGCTCGAACCTGTGTCCCCTGCACTGGTGGGATGATTGCCAACCACTGCACCACCAGGCAAGCCCCTGGCATTCTTTATTATTTTGTGTATATTTGAATTTTTATTTAGTATTATTTTGTTTTAGCCTGAAGAACTTCTTTTAACATTTTTTGTAGTACAAGTTTTGCGGACAAGAAATTCTTTCAGGTTTGTTTGTCTGAGGATATCTTTATTTTACTTTCATTGTGAATGATATTTTTTACTGAATATAGATTACTAGTTTGACAGACTTACCTTTCTTTTGGCACTTTGTAAATGGTTTTCCCTTGTCTTCTGGCTTGCATTGTTTCTTATGAAAAGTCACTTTATTCTTAACTTCAGACCCCTGTAGTCTTTTTTTTTTTGAATATATACATACATTTATTTATTTATTTATTTATTTATTTATTTATTTATTTATGTATGTCTGCATTGGGTCTTTGTTGCTGTGTGTGGGCCTTCTCTAGTTGTGGTGCACAGGTTTCTCCTCGCGGTGGCTTCTCTTGTTGCGGAGCATGGGCTCTAGGCATGCAGGCTACAGTAGTTGCAGCATATGGACTCAGTAGTTGTGGCTCACGGGCTTAGTTGCTCTGTGGCATGTGGGATCTTTCCAGACCAGGGCTTGAACCTGTGTCCTCTGCATTGGCAGGCGGATTCTTAACCACTGCACCACCAGGGAAGTCCCCAGACCCCTGTAGTCTTTTCTTGTCTAGCTAATTTAAAATTTTTTCTTTATAATAATTGTGATTTTTGTAACAATTTGATTATAATGTGCCTTTGCCTTGGTTTTCTTTTTTGAAGTATGTTGAGCTCTTTAGATCACTGGATTAATATTTTCAGTTAAATCTAGAAAATTTTAGCCATTAAAATTTTTTTCTCTTGGAAGTGATGGATATGTTTATTGCATTGATTATGGTGATGGTTTCATGGATGTAAATTATCTCCAAACTCAAGGAGAGTTTGGTGATACATCAAACGTGCTTTTTTGTTTTTGGTAAGTCAATTATACCTCAATAACGTGTTTAAATTTTTTTTCTGACTTCTCCCTTTTCTGAGATTCAAATCACATATATGTTGGACCACTTGACATTGTTCCTTAAGCAATGTATGCTTTGCTGTTGATTTTTAAAAATACCTTGAGTTATGATTTACATACCATAAAATTCACTCATTTTAAGTATATAATTTAACCATGTGATTTCTTAGTTTTGCAGAGATGTGCACCATTGCCACAATTTTAGAACATTTCCAACATTCCCAAAAGGAATCTTGCACATTTTTACAGTCACCCCCCATTTTTACCCCTAGCCCTAAGCAATCACTAGTCTATTTTCTCTCTATGATTTGCCTTGTCTTCACTTTTCATATAAATGGGATCACACAACATTTTTTGTTTTGTGTCTGGCTTCTTGCACTAAGAAAATATATTAGTATTTGAGGTTTGTCTTTTTTTAAATCTCTTTTTCTATTTCTACTTCAGTTTTGATAGTTTCCATTGCACTGTCTTCAAGTTCACGTATTCCTTTTTCTGCAGTGTCTAGTATATTAAGTTCAGTGAATTTTTAATTTCAGATATTTTAATTTTCAGCTCTAGAAGTTTGACTTGGCTTTCTTTTAATAATGTCCATTTCTCTCTTCATTGTATACGTTTTCCTTAAATCTTTAATTATATTCATTAAAGGTGATTTATAGTCCTTATCTATTAATTTTATTGTTTCTGTCAATTCTGGTTCTGCTTCCATTAACTGATTTTCTCCTGGCTATGGGTCACATTTTCCTGATTCTTGCACTTCCAGTAAATTTTTATTGTATGCCTTCTATTGTGAATTTCATCTTATTAAGTGTATGAATTTTGCTATCTTTCTTTGAAGAAGGTTGGGTTTTATTCCTGTGAGCAGTTAATCTATTGCAGTTCCCCTTAATCTTTTTGAGGCTTGTCTTAAAGCTTTGGTAGGGCATGTGTAGAATAACCTATATTGTAGTGGTAACTCAGCTCTAGTCTTGGCAGAGACTTTCTGGAGCCTCTACTGAATGCCCAATTGTTCAAGGAAGTTTCTCCACTCTGGCTCAAGTACAAAAGTTGAATGTCTTCTAATTCTATGGATACTCTAGTGGTTTTTCAGTTTATAGTTTCCTGGTAGTTATCTTTGCCTGGTCTCATTGATTGTGACCCTATGTAGATACAGATAAGTATTTAGCTAAAGACTTAAAGGGATCCCTGTGAAGATTTCTGGAGCCCTTATTCTGTGCACCTCTCATTCCCTTGTTTTCTGTGCCACAGATTCTAGCTGCCTCAGCCCCCTTTGCCTCTGATCTCTGTCTTTTTGCTCAGTGAGACTACTGTGTTTTGCTTGGGTTCTTCCTTCCATCCCATGGCCTGGAAGGTGCTTCCATGGAGTCAGTCTGGGTAATTGTAGGTTTACTTTGCTTGTTTTCCTTCCCTCAAGGATAATAGTCCTGTACTGCCTGTAGTCCAATATCTGAACATACTTGTTTCAAATATTTTAGCCAGTTTTCTAGTGTTTTACCATAGCAGAATTGGTCCAGTATCAGCACACAATCATAGCAAAAACCTTAAGTTCCAAGACTGTTCATTTTTAAACCAGAAATATTTTTTTCCAAGAGGTATTTTATCAGTTTAAAAAGTATTTTTAATGATTTTTAAATTGCCAAAGTGATATTAAAGTAAATTGAAAAATAAATGTTAGAAATCACCAAGGTATTTAACTGTGGTTACCTTTATGCAGGTTAATGAAAAACAAAACTTTACAACCCAAGTAGTAATTAGGAGCTTATGTCAAGATTTTTCAGTGAATGTCCCTCCCATTTTTATCTCTTCCTTCATCTTCCAAAGATAAGCCATTCATTTGCAAAATATTTTTCTTCTAAAAAGAAACTGTTTCCAGAGGGGTTTATATTTGATTTAAGATAGTTATTTGGGGAATATTTAAGTACAAAAAAAATACATCTTAAAATATTCTCTAAGTGGAAATCATATTAGCTAGATAATTACATGGGTTCAGAATAAATGTAAAGTGTTTCCAGCTTCCCTCTACCAATCTAATAAAAATAGTAATAATAATAATAGCTAATACTTATATAGATTTTATTATGTGCCAGGTAATCCAAGTGCTTTATATATGTTAACTTGCTTAATAAGCCTGTGAGATAAATGTTATAATTTACGTCACTCTACGGATGAAGAAAGAGAGCTACAGAGACATTAAATAATTTTTCCAAGGTCACACAGCTAGAATGATTCATATGTATTCTGAATAAATTTTGGAGAAGGTGCCTCTGACCTAGCCAAAAAGCAGACTTCACTAAATGAAGTAACCATTTAAATGTACAATCCCTTTTGACTGCTGGCTTAAGGCCCAAACTCACACTCATACCTAAGGAAGATCTTGCCAGATTAAGTCAACTGGAGTGATGCTCGCGTTCATTGTGTAAGATTTGTATCATCATACATATCCTGTAACTGAGGCCAGAATTTTGGGCCTATGAATTCTTTCGATTTGGATTGAAAAAGCTGAGGGTTTTGCTAGTATCGTTCATGTCTGTCTAAATGAAAACAAAATTCTGGGTTGGTTCACTGAAAGAAATGTTACCTTTTCTTACAGGGTTAGAGGTTGAGAGACCTGGAAAGTAGCTGTGCTTTTTGAACTCCTGGCAGGAGATAAATCTTTCTTTCAGCACATACAATCTTAGTGATTGAATTATGCATGTGTTAAAAGCCCCCAGAAGAGAATTGCTCATCTTATTAGGTAGAGAATCTACTGATAGAGGCAGGAAGTAGTGGCTAAGAGGAGGGAAAAAGAAGGTCACCCTGGCAAAGATAGGGGTTCCAGTTGGGAAAGGGGTGACCTGGTAATACTCACACCTTCTTTGGAAAAGAAGTAAGTATTTCCTGGGGCCCTGGCTCAGGCTCACCTAGTATATGCTGGGTTTCATTCACAACCAACCAGAAAGAAATGCCAGTTTGGTGGGTGAAATCTCCTAAGATCCAGGTTATGGCAGGTTGAAAAAAAAGTCTATGAATTCTTCTAATGATAGTGGAGACATAGAGACCTGGATTTGTCAGGAATACATAAGACATCTCGACAGGGGCCTGAAACTCAGGGGTATGTGTAGGGTAGTAAGTACTACTTCCTCGGGAATTTCCTCCCATCTGAGTCCTTGGCTGGCATGGTTGAGGACATATGTTCATTACATCTGAACAGAAATGCCTATTGCCTAACAGACATGGCCTGACTTGATGGTGGAAACACATCTCTTTTGGATACTATGACACCTACTAAAGTTGTTGCCCTTAGAGCCTCTACCCGTTGGAAAAAATGGTGCCCCTTTTCCAAAACGTATGGATAAAAATTAAAATAATATTAAGCTGGAATATGCACAATTTACATTAAAGAGAAATTAAAATACTTTTTCCCCTGGATTTTCAGATTGCAATATTCTGGATAAATTCACTGAAACTGAACTTAAATTTCTTTCTCTTTCTCACTCATTTTTTTGGTGCCCAAGCATGTTTAGTCTGCCCATTTAGTAATTCAGCAAGTCCACTAGCCAGCTCAAATATGAAAGTTTTTTTTTAATATCCCATCTTTATTTTAGTCTTGAACTTACTTGCCAGTCATTCTTGACACCACACAAAATTGAATAGTTGTATGAGTATGTAGCTATGTCTAAGACAGTAATTTTGTAAACTTTTAGTAAAAAACTCAAAGAGAATTACTATAGCTCTTTTGCCTTTTATCATCATAAATATCCTGAAACCAGGATTTAAAGTGGGAGCAGCAGACTTTGCAGATAGAGTGGGGTTGAGTGAGGCTCAGCATACCCTATCCGAAAACATATTTTGATAAACATTTCTTCTGGGAAACCAGGGAACTGAACAATTAAAAACTTTCATATGGTACTAGTCAGGGAAATGTCTAATAGCTACAGCTAATAAATTGGTTTCAGGGAACTGGAGCACATAGTGGAAGAGTGAAATGTTGAAATGTTATGTATATTAATACCAATCTGATGCATTTATAAATTTGTGACATTAATAATCTATGTACAAAAATTAACATAATTTTATAATTATAATTATAAAAGGAGCTAAGTTTCTAAGAAAAGCATGTGAATTAAAATGAGTCAAATATTTCAAATCATGATCATTTAAAAAGTTATGACAATTACGAGAATATTTTAAATTAACAGAACTATTTTCCAAAATCTAAGTAAAAGCAAATTATATTTTATTCTATTCTAGAAAATCTCACAATTTTGAAGATGGGTTAATTCATCTGAAAATAGGACAATTTTTGCCATGAATTTTAACACACAAAGTCTGTTATGTACAGAATCATGCATAGAAACCAATTATTTTCAAGGCAGATCAAACCTGCCTAAAGAACTGAAAAAGTTAATTTAGAACTTAATAAACAAAAAGTCAATATTTGCAAATATGTTATTCATTGAGATATTATGGGTTTGAAAATTGTTAATAAAAATTATAACTTACGAGAATTTAAATATATCTTTAAATTTTTTCTTATCTGCTCAAAAAGTGTTTTAAAATTAACTTCACTGGTTCACTCTCTGAATTAAGTTTTCTCAGCAGATGGGCATGTCTCATCGCTAATTTACCAGTTATTTGAGTTTCTTGCCAATTGAAGTATTTCTAAACTTGGGATATTTATACAAACTGCTCAGGGGTGAGCTGTTAGCCTACAGCTGGCCATGTCTTCACGAGAAAAGTATTAACTACTCTACCACATGCGGTTCAAGTCTAACATCAAGTCTATTTTCATTTTCCTGAGGTAAGATGGGAAGGAAATCCTAGAATACACTCTTGGGGTTCCCTCAATCCCTTTGCTCATCCAAAAATTGTGGTGGCTTTCTATACAAGAAAGAGGCCAATCCACTTTCACTTCTATCTGGGGAGGAACTTTGTGTCTTAAGATCTGCTGTTGTTTTGTGGTCATCATTCCTTGCTGCTACACACTGTCCCTTTTGCGTGTCCACTTGACTGTCCAGAGCTGCAGGGAAGTCACCCTCAGCCAACTTCTGCCACAGGTCATCCTAAGCTTTCAAAGGAGGCCACATAGGTGGGTGGCTCAGCTTGATGCAGGGTTCCTTCCCTTGAGGTCTCTGGAGATCACCTAAGTGCCCAGGCAGCTAAGTTCTGCCCAGAAGTGCTGTGCTTGAGCTGATTAGAGGGTCAGTCCATCACTGAATATGCAACTATTCTCCCTCTAGCCAGTCTCAGAAATTCGGGGAGACTGGGGAGGGGTTGGCCAACCTCCTTTCCTTTCCAACTTTCAAGACATCGAGTATTCATTCCACACCCTTCACCAGAAAACAGAGCTTGCTTGCCTTTGATTGGGTCAAGATTATTTTTAATGGGAAATATCAATATTTTCTCTGCTTCCCTGATCAGTCATCCTGCCCAGCATAATTCAAGGGAATCTCTGGAATCTATCTTGCTAATGCAACAAGTAAATAACCACCACTACTACCAACAACAACACAATTCAAAACAGAGGTTAAATCTTTGGTGGATCACCCCACTACCCTTATACCATTATGTAGCATGAGAATCTTCAGGTGCCTCTCTATTTTTAAAATATCTCTACTTTTTCCAATGAACTACCTATATCTTCTCTTAGGTACTGAATTTAGGTAACAATTTTATTATTTTTTAAAAATTAAATTTATTTATTTTTTTAAATTTTTGGCTGTGTTGGGTCTTCATTGCTGCACATGGGCTTTATTTGTGGCGAGCAGGGGCTACTCTTCATTGAGGTGTGCAGGCTCCTCACTGTGGTGGCTTCTCTTGTTGTGGAGCATGGGCTCTAGGTGCCTGGGCTTCAGTAGTTGTGGCTTGTGGGCCCTTGAGCACAGGCTCAGTAGTTGTGGCATGTGGGCTTAGTTGCTCCGTGGCATGTGGGATCTTCCCAGACCAGGGATCCAACCCGTGTCCCCTGCATCGGCAGGCGGACTCTCAACCACTGCGCCACCAGGGAATCCCCCCTAGGTAACAATTTTAGGTGGGACTTATTTTTGTCTATTCTCCAGGTGGGATATAGAGCAGTGCTGTTTAGTAAAACTTTCTGTGAAAATGAAAATGTTCTCTATCTGTGCTGTTTAATATGGTAGCCACTAGGCCCAGGTGGCCATTGAGCACTTGATGTGGCACATACAACTGAGAAACTGAAATTTTAATTTTATTTAATTTTAGATAAATTTATATAGCATGCATGGCTAATAGTTAATGCATTGGACAGAGTATTTGCCTTAGTTACTCTTTATGAAAGAAATTAATCAAAATTCATTTCCAGAGTGAATTTTTTCTTAACTCTGAGTTTAAACTCCTTTTCAAACCAAATTAAACAAATACTTCATCTGGTATTTTTCAAAAACACACATGCTGAAAATGTGTATTTTTGTTCTTTTATCAAAACAAAAGATTATTATAAACATTAGAACCAGATATTTTTGCTGCATAAGCCTTACCCATCAGCCTTTCCCTCTTCCACAGCATGGCTTTTTATAAGTTAAACATTTGCAATGGTAACATAAATATTTCTCTCTAAAATTAACACACACTGAATTTCAAGTGCAGAGAGACATTCTTCAACCCCACAACCTATCTTTCTGTCAACATAACCTGTCTGACAAAGCTGTTCTATGAATTGACTCATTTATGAAATGTGCTTTTTTGCCTCTTAAGACTCTACTGTGTAGAGAAATTGGAAACTAAAAATAAATGTGAACTTATGTTATTTCTTTGGGCTTACTATCTCTTTGACAACTTGCTTTCAACTAAAACAGGACTGAGACTGGTTAAGAGTCTCATCTAACAGACTCGGGTTTCTGTCCTACCCAAAAACCTAAATATATATGAAGCTCCGTTGTCTTCAGTAGGAGGTATTTTAATTTACCATGCGGGCACTGTTTGCCCATGGTTATTTTTAGAAGCCTGTTCATATTGGACAATTGTATACTCTGCCACAGGGTCTAAAGTTAGTTGCCAAAGATCCATTTATCTTCTCTCTCACTCACTGGGCCCCCAGTCTCTAAAATTATATATTAAAAAATGTCTGACCACTCAGGAATAATTCCAATGTTCAAACATCATACATTTTTTAGTAGCTAAAAAGTGAATCTGCAAAGAAAAATGATTCACTTTTGCTTCTGTGACCAAAAGGCTAAGGAATTTCATTGGAAAAATGACTATATTTAGGGCGTCTAATTTATGCAACTTGTGGTCAGTAGGTCTTTTAATAAACGATTGGCATACCTGCATCTTCAGTCAACATGGTTTAAAAGCTGGCTCTGGAGGAAACTGTTTGAATAGAATTACAATTCAAATGTATTTACTCATTTGCCCAACAGATTATTTTCTACTGGAATGAAAAGTTACAGCTGATCTAAAGAATGTATTTTCCCCTCAGCTGTCTAATATAGTGGCCTGGGACATGTGCCATGACTATAATAATAATTTATTCAAGAATTCAAAGCTGCTATATAGTCTTTACAAGTATCATGGAAAATCATACTTCATTTAAAATTCTTGTACTGAAGAAGAAAGTCATACATCAGAATGTGCAACAGCAATGTACCAACAGGGATGTGTAGTAAATAAATGCCAGGAAATTAAGGCTGATGGCTTACACTTTTTTCTCCTGTGAGTCTAAGCATTAAAAAGAATTACATACTGAAGGAAGCATACTTGTACCAAACGGTAGTAACACTGCATCACTGGGTTGGTCTCTGAGCCCAAATTGGGATTGATTAATACTCTCACCCATGCACTATGGCTAGGGACAAGCACATGAGAAATGCATAGATATACATTATTTATTTCTGTTGTACTTAGCACAGTGGGATCTGTGCCCTTTAAAAATTAATTATGTAGATGCTGAAATGGGTAATTTGGAGTCAGTAAAGGGTTTGTTATACTGAGCATGTTTCCTGACTTCACCAAAGAAGTGATAAGAATAAAAGGACTCAAATCATAGCAAGAACTTTGAGGGAGGGTGGAAATTAACTTCCTAAACAAAGTAATGAGAAGTGAAAACAACTCTGGGAGAATTGATACAATCTCTGTCCCTAAAATATGTCAAAAATAGGGTACTTTCCCTTTGTCTGATAGGGGTGCGTTAAATGCAGCTTCTTTGGAAATAGGGGCTGTTCTACAACTAAGGCTGAGAGATGCCCATTTGTGGCTGTAAGTCTGGGATGTAGCCATTTTCTTCTGTCCACAGATGCTTGTGCTGCATACCCTGCCACAGACTTTGCTTTGCAACTGAGCCAATAGAGCTCAATAATTATTTGTTGGGTCAAATGAATCAATGTAGGAAGAAATAAGGAACTTACTTATCTCTTACTACGTAACAACAGTATCTTGTATTTAGCAGCTTACAACATAAACATTTATTATCTCACAGTTCCCGAGGATCAGGAATTCGGGAATGGCTCAGCTTGGTGGTTCTAGCACAAGGTTTCTCATGAGTTGCGGTTAAGATGTTGGCCGGGATGTGGAAGCACAGACTAGGGCCTCTCTCCTATCGGAGTTTGGGAGCTGAAGGGCCATTACTAGCGGCAGGTGGCAAGCACAATGAAGTAAGGGGTGGAGATCCCAAATTGAGGGGTATCTGGAATTCGGCCAGAGGACGTGGAACTATATAACGAAGCACTAGTTGGAGTCAGAATGTCAAAGCAACTGCAGAGGAGTGAGGGGGGAGCCACGGAGCAAGCAGATAGTACGTGACTTGAAACAGAGCGGGCAGGACGGCTGATCACGTTGCGAGAAAAAGAACGAGGCTGGGAAGCGCCAGCCAGCGCGCCCTGATTTGGGCTCTCAGTAGCTCCAGGTGCCTGCGCTTGCTCCCCGGGGTGACAGGGAGGAGTTAACAGATGGGATAGGTGGAGAAGGAGTTTTCACCCTGAAAGCAGCCCTCTGTAGGCAGTTGCCTGCTCACCGTGGTGTAGTTCAAGCCCTGCTTCTCTCTTGTGCTTCCATTAACACTCCCTCGGTCCAGCTCCTGACCTTGCTGGAGTCTCCAATATGACATCATGCTACTGCTTCTGTCATCATGGGATTCTGAAAATATTTATTCACAACCCTCACAGATTGAACAGAAAATCAATAAACATTAGGTTCCATCACAGTCTTTGAAAATATGTCACCATGAGCAATGTGTAAAGAATTTCCATACGATTGAGAAAATTAGAAAATGGACCAGGTACCAGATAATATTAAGTAGTAATTCTTTTTCTTTTTTTTCTTTTAGGTGTAACAACGATATTGTGGTTACTTAGGAAAATGTCATTGGTGCTTAAAGTTCTAAAGCCCTAGACTGTGCTCTGGATACAATCTCACTAGAAGATCGCTACTTTTTACTGATCTTGATCTGAAAATTCTTACCCATGTAGTTATGATCATGTGTTTGACACCCTCATACCAGGCACAGTCTTCACCATGATCCACTCCCCTTGCCTGCCTCACCCTCTGACTCTGGAGCTGTGTCCAATCTTCCAGCTTCTGGTATGGTTACCTGTTAGCTAATAACGACCTTGCCTCACTCCTTAGACCTGAAATTAGGCGCTCCATTTCTGGTTTCAGTATTTTGCTTCCTTCCTCAACTATGATTCAAGCTCTCCTTCTGGTTCTATGACATGAGTTTTCCTAATATATATCTTTGGACTTCTTCCTAGTTCAGAGTGTGTGTCCTTGCTGGATTTGTCACAAATATGAGACAAGATCTTCACACTGATGACCATGTTGACATGTATGAAACCTGTGTGAAACACATCAGCTCTTCTTTTCCTATTTCAAAGTCCATGTCCCTCCTTGGAACACCCACTAGGTTTACTTCCTGTCTAAAGGATGCTTCCTATACTTAACTCATTGTCGAGTGAAAATGACTGACATGCACAAAATCCAACGAATGACCAGCTTTATCCTGACTTGGCAGATCAACCCCACTCATGGCTCTTTAACAACTTATCAGTCATGTTACCCCACATGCCCACTTCTTTATTTTACCCCTGTATATCATCGAATTATGCCAGAACTTCTACTAAATGTTTGCTGTAGTTTTAGAGAGAGTGCCTCAGACAGCACCGGGATTGGGAAACTTTTGATCCTCACAGACCCAGAATGTAAACTTCCAAATTACAATATAAAAATTCATATAGGGACTTCCCCGGAGGTCTAGTTGTTAAGACTCCGCTCTTCCAATTCAGGGGGCGTGGGTTCGCTCCCTGGTCAGGGAACTAAGATCCCACATGCCGTGCTGTGTGGCTAAAAAAAAAAAAAAAAAAAAATTCTTAAAAAGAATGATCTAAATCAATTACTCACCCCACTATTAAATAGTAAACTCCACAAACCTGAGAGCATTTTAGAGTAAGTGACATCTTTAGGAGTTAACTCACATGTGTTCTTCCCTTGGCCAAGAGGATTTCCAGCAACTCCTGTGGGTTCACTCAACTCCTAGCTCACCCTTCCACTGTATTCTGGGACCCCTCTCCAGGGAACACTGCTTATTGGAGCAGCATAACCTGAGGCTCAGGTAAAGGGGAAACTTCTCATCCATTTTTAGGAACCTAGGAAATGGCTTATATTTATTTGACCCTAATTGAATTCAATTACAAATATTTACTAAGTTTATTTGGTCTCTAATTCATTTTACCAGATTCTGGGATGCTGGAAGGAATTTGTTTTTTTTAAAATTATTATTTATTTATTTATTTATTTATTTTTGGCTGTGTTGGGTCTTCGTTGCTGCGCGCGGGCTTTCTCTAGTTGCGGCAAGCGGGGGCTACGCTTCATTGCGGTGCGCGGGCTTCTCGTTGTCGTGGCTTCTCTTGTTGTGGAGCATGGGCTCTAGGCACGCAGGCTTCAGTAGTTGTGGCACGTGGGCTCAGTAGTTGCGGCTCGCAGGCTCTAGAGCTCAGGCTCAGTAGTTGTGGTGCACGGGCTAAGTTGCCCAGCAGCATGTGGGATCTTCCTGGGCCAGGGCTCGAACCCGTGTCCCTTGCATTGGCAGGCAGATTCTTAACCACTGAACCACCAGGGAAGCCCCAGGAATTTGTTAATTTAAAAAAAATGTAAGAAATCATCCCTACCTTCAAGGGTGTGGAGAAAAGGGAAACCTACTGCCCTGTTGGTGGGAATGTAAATTGATACAGCCACTATGGAGAACAGTATGGAGGTTCCTTAAAAAACTAAAAATAGAATTACCATATGACCCAGCAATCCCACTACTGGGCCTATACCCTGAGAAAACCATAATTCAAAAAGACTCATGTACCACTATGTTCATTACAGCACTATTTACACTAGCCAGGACGTGGAAGCAACCTAAGTGTCCATCGACAGATGAATGAATGGATAAAGAAGATATGGCACATATATACAATGGAATATTACTCAGCCATAAAAAGGAACGAAATTAATTTATTTGTAGTGAGGTGGATGGACCTAGAGTCTGTCATACAGAGTGAAGTAAGTCAGAGAGAGAAAAACAAATACTGTAGGCTAACGCATATATATGGAATCTAGAAAAATGGTACCAATGAACCTAGTGGTAGGGCAGGAATAAAGATGCAGACATTGGGAACAGACGTGAGGACATGGGGGGGAAGGGGAGGCTGGGACGTAGTGAGAGAGTGGCATGGACATATATACACTACCAAACGTAAAATAGATAGCTAGTCAAAGCTGCTGCATAGAACAGGGAGATCAGCTTGGTGCTTTGTGACAACCTAGAGGGGTGGGATAGGGAGGGTGGGAGGGAGGCTCAAGAGGGAGGGAATATGGGGATATATGTATGCCTATAGCTGATTCACTTTGCTGTGCAGCAGAAACTAACACACCATTGCAAAGCAATTATACTCCAAAAAAGATGTATTTAAAAAGAAAGAAAGAAATCATCCCTATCCTCAAGGAGCTGTAGCTTAATAAAAATTTACACATATAATTATTATATAACAGAGAAAGGTAAGAGCTCTGAGAGTCCAAGAAGGTCCTAAGCTGGTTTGAAGAAAGGAGACATTTGGGCAGTTGGGCAGAAAGGGGTGTGTGAGGCTGTATTTAGCATTTAGCACAGGCCTGCAGTAATAAATGTGATTTTCATGGCGACAGTAGGAGAAGGAAGGGTGTTCTCTAGGCCAGGGGTTGGTAAACTTTTTCAGTAAAGGACAGAAAATAAATACTTTAAGGTTTGCAGGTCACATCCTGTCTCTACTGCATACTTTTATACTCCTTCTCCTCTAGCATTAAACATGTAAAGCCATTCTTAGCTTAAGGTCTGTACAAAAACAAGCTGCAGACCCAATCCCACAGGGCAGAGTGCGCAAACCCCTCTTGTAGGCCACATGAACAAAGATGTTGATGTGAGAAGCTGCAGTATGTTTCCTTTTGGCTGAAGGTTATGGAAGTTTGCAGCGGGGAGGAGAGAGTGGGAAATAGGACTGAAAGAGTTGGTTAAAGCTCTAGTTTGCAGAGCCTTGGATGCCAGTGTAAGTTCATCAGGCAAGAGAGAAAAGCTGAAGGTTTCCAGGCAAGGAAAATGATATGACAGAGCTTCAATTTTGGAAGCTTAATTTGATGAGCATATATAAGGTAGAATCGTGTGGGGAGATGGGGGCAGTATACAAGGGAAAACACACAGGGTCTGCATTATATGGTAGTTATAGTGTTTGAAAGATGGAGACAGACAGAAGGGACCAGGTGCCTTTTTATGAAGAAAAGAAACAAGCATATTGTTATGGGAAGTACCTTTGCATAAATAAAGCATGGCATGATGGATGCAAGGCTTGATAGAACCAAATCAATCATGAATACAGTCACTAGTCAAACAAGATTTCACAATGTCTCTGTCAAGTTTTACTTCACCAATTGAAATTTTGATTCTCAGGCTGCTGAATGCAGCATAGTAATTTCCTGTCAAATTGACACCTGGCCCAGTGAGATTCTTTCAGAGATCTCCTATCTGATGGTTGACCGAGGAGTTATTAAAGACTATTTGTCATTAGAGCTGGCCATGTCTCAGGAGAAGAGCAGACAAGAGTCATGTATGGAAACAAGTTTGGAGGAGAAAGAGAAATTCAAATGCATTTCTTAAATATGAAGAAGAAAGCAGCTGAAGTAAGGTTATTGAAATTAATTCACCAAACTAACAAACTTAAGTTCTCTTTAGCAAAACTGTGCAGAAAAAGAGAATAAAAATTGAGATCCCCCACTGCACAAGTTCTGATATCTCCACAGGACCACCTAGCAATCCCAACCTTTCTCACAGACATCAAAGCATTTCCCTCTTTAGAAGGAATAGAAGCTACGTGCCGGTACTGTTCTGCCATCACTACAATGAATGCCCATGGAAATTCCTCTGTATAACTTCAAACCTGACCTTGAATCAGACAGCGCCCCAAGAAGAACACTCTCCATCAATAGCACTAAGAACTCCAAGGGAATACAGGAGGGGGTTAAAGTAGAGACCTAAAGCTATGTATGTAATAGTGAAAATAGTTCTGTTGAAAAGATAAATAGAAACTAGTGAGCGCTCCAAACATTCTCATGTGTATTTGAGACCTCTTCCTAGGACCTGGAAATTATTGAGTCTTTAGAGACATAGACTGGAGTCATTTCCTTGAAGGTTCTAAATGGTTATTGGCTGTTGTGATCACAATATGTAAATATCAGGTGGTGATTCCCTTCTTGAGCTTCTTTTTTTTTGCGGTACGCGGGCCCCTCACTGTTGTGGCCTCTCCCGTTGCGGAGCACAGGCTCCGGACGCGCAGGCTCAGCGGCCATGGCTCACGGGCCCAGCCGCTCCGCGGCACGTGGGATCTTCGCGGACCGGGGCACGAACCCGTGTCCCCTGCATCGGCAGGCGGACTCTCAACCACTGCGCCACCAGGGAAGCCCCCCTTCTTGAGCTTCTTGAGCTTCTTGAGCAGAGGATCTAAAAAACATTCTTAGACTAAGCAACTCCCTGCCCCCCGACCCCTGTATGCACTGAGTAGTTTTTGAATTTCATTTAGTGAAAACAGTTTCCTTTCATATATCAAGAAATTGTACTCAATAGCATAATTTTAAATACGATTGCTTTTTCTATTTAGCCTGTATAGCTAAAAATGGCCAGCTTAAAATAACAAACATGTTTTTCCTGTCACTGTATGCAGCTTGCAGATTTGAAGCAACACTACAGACTAGTTCCAAATGCAGAACTCTCAAAGAATTATGCCTTTTTAAAGAAATAATAACACCATCTTCAGTGTCTAAAATATTGTAAATTATAGGCAATGATGGATGACAGGAAGTCTGTGTTTGTAGCCCAAAGGGTAAAATTTTTCAGAATCTTCCCAATTCTGTTCTTTCCTTTTAAAGAATTCATTGCAAATGAGTACATTCATTATTCTCTACTGAGTACACTTAGCTGTCAATTACGTGAAAATGTATTATAAAAATAATTGCTTTTCATCCTCATGAACCAACTATTAGGAATAAAAATGATGGAAAAATCATTCAACATTTTATTAATTCTACAACAGTATTTCTAAGGAATCCTCTTATCAAGTTATGTGTAGAAAAGCATTTCCCTCCCCATTTTCTAGTGAATAAGGCAGCACTTGAACAAAAAGATAGACGTTCCCATTACAAACACATTACAGCATTCCCCACAGACTACAGAGACTCTTCAGCCTCTGGGGGGAAAATTAAATCTCGCCTTCCCACCGTTGCTTCTCACAGGCTTTGTAGAAGATTTAATTGAACCTGGCACACTCTCCTAGATCTTCTACACAAAATTCACTATTTATTCCTTTTAGAGTAATTGCGAGGAAGCAAATGCATCCTTTAGATTCTTTGGGCCATAAAGCTTGAAAGAAAAGGGAAGGGCTCTCAGACATTTCCATAAGCCCACAGGGAGCGAGCTAGGGAACAAAAGCCTTGCACCTGTGCTTTGCTGCAGCCCTTTCGCCCTGATGGATGCAGGCGGCTGATTCCCCAAGCCCACTACCCATCTGTGGCTACAGCTGAGTCTCTCTCATTTCCTGAAAGAAATGTTTATTAGTGTGCCACCTGACTGACGTTCACACCAGTTCACAGCACCCACCTTTGGCTCAGGGCTGGTAAGTCATGGTGGGATTTCTGTCTGAAAGGTCTGGTTCTCCTCATCAATGATTTAGGACTAACAACATGGCACTCTAGCTGGTCTGAAGGGACCAGGGCTATAGTCTGAGGAATTCCTCAGCTTCCTTTAAAATCCAGTAGAGGATGGATGAACAACAAGGCTCTACTGTATAGCACAGGGAACTATATTCAGTATCCTGTGACAAACCATAATGGAAAAGAATATGAAAAATTATATATATGTATGTATAACTGAGTCACTTTGCTATACAGCAGAAATTAGACACAACATTGTAAATCAGCTATACTTCAATAAATTTTTTTTTTTTAATCCAGCAGAGGTAAAGCAAATCTGCTCGAATCAAGAAAATGTAGTCATTACCTGCCCTGTGCGAGAAACAAAGGATACAAGCCAGTACAGGATGAACTGTCAAATGGCTCGCAGCAAAGGGCCCATTCGAGTGCAGAGCTAAGAGAGGGATTTCCCACTGCAGATTCAACTGAGGCTCTGTGAAGAAGGTAGCAAATGACTTGGGGCTTGGAGGCCACACAGGATTTGAATGGGCAGAAAGAGGGGGTAATCTCTGCCAAGTGGGACAGTGTGAAGACAAAGAGCTGGCAGAGGAGAAGGGTTTTGGGAAGACTATCTCAAGTTGCTTAGTAATAGCAGCGGTTCTCACACTCAGAATCACCTTGAGGGCTTGTTAGAACACAAGCTGCCAGGGTTCCACACCCTGCGCCCTTCCTCATTGAATAGATCTGAAGCCAACTGAGAATTTGCATCTCTAACAAGTTCCCAGGTAATGATGATGCTGGTGGTCCAGGGAGCTTACTCAGAGAAACCCTAAGCAAGAGGACAGCTTTTCTAGGGGAAGAGGAGGCTGAAAAGATGGATGGAGCCCAACTGTGAATCGTTGTAAGGTTTTGGAAGAAATTGGGATGGATTTGAAAAATGAGAGAGGTGTTTTAGGAAGTGTCCTTTGACCACTGTGCTGAGAATAACTTGGAAAAGGAAAAGGAAAATATTCATCACAGGAGGTTCTCATAGGAGGTGAGTCCCAAGGTTTTAGGACCTTAACATGGATGTGGAAGAGGGAATAGCAAAAGAAAAGAGACGATGCAAAAACCCACTCATTCATTCTCCTTTAAACTAAATTTCAAGATACCTTTGCACAAGACTTGACAAAACAATTAACTAGGAAATCCTCTAAGCTAGTGTCTATCAAAATTTAGGGCAAGAGGCTCACTAGGGAAGTTCATTAAAAATGCAAATGCATTCTCAATATAATGCAAAAGAATTGAAAGGGACTCTAACAGGTATTTGTACACCCATATTCACAGCAGCATCATCCACTACAGCTAAAAGGGGGAAATAACCCAAATGTCTATCGATGGATAATCAAAATGTGGTATGTATATGTATATATATATATGTGTGTGTGTGTGTGTATAATGGAATATTATTCAGCCTTAAAAAGGAAGAAAATTTTAACACCGCAGCAACATGGACGAAACTTGAAAACATTATGCTAAGTGAAGTAAGCCAGACACACAAAAAAACAAGTATTATATGATTTCACTTATGTGAGGTACCCAAAATAGTCAAATGCATAGAGACAGAAAGTAGAATAAAGATTAGGGCTGAGGAATAAAGAGAAAGAAAGTTACTTTTTAATGGACATGGAGTTTTAGTTTGAGATGATGAAAAAATTCTGGAGATGAGTCATGGTGATGGTTGCACATCAGTATGAATGCATTTAATGCCACTGAACTATCCACTTAAAATTTGTTAAAATGATAAATTTATGTTATGTGTGTGTATGTATATATATGCACACACATACACGTGTGTACATATATATACATGCACACACATATATTTTAACACACATGCACGCACACACAAACAAAACTCAAATGCCTGAGGCAGTCCTCCAACTAGAGAATGTGATTCAATTGGTCTGGGTAGGGCCCAGGAATCTGGAACATCCAGCTCAGGGTGCTCCAAAACAGGTGTCGGAAGAACACATCCTCCATCTCAGCTCTAGGAAAAATAGCTCCTTTGCAGTAAAGTCTTATGTGGGTGAGGGGTTTGCTTAATGGGAGAGTTTCCAGGCACTCTTTTTCCTGCAAGGCCACAGAAGTCCATAACATTTCTGACTGTAAGAAATCTGAATAGAAGCCTTCATCCAGGGCTCTGTTCCTCATCTGAAGGAAGCCACATGGGAGAGTCACCCCTCCTGTGATTCTTGCATTGCATGTTTTCTGTAATAACTACTAGAAGCAGAAAAAGAGCAACATAAACACAGATGATGCACTTTTTGTAGCTGCAGAGAATGCCTGAATTTTATGGCTTGAACTTTGTACAATTATTGACTGGCTGAGAGCTCTCTACAATGAGTATTAATTAATGTGAGGCAGGAAACAGTCCAGCAGGAAACAGAATGGAATGTAGATGAGGATAATGGAAGTTGGAGACACGGAAGCAGGATAACAAATGTGAACTAGGATCTGCATTAGGACCAAAATGGAGATACCATCTCAACTGTTCTCTGATGATTTAAACCTGGAGACCACAGGGGTTACGCCTCCCCAGCATGAACTTGTGCATTATAAATTCAAGTATAATGCAGATGTACTTCTTGGAGTCCCTTTAGGAACTGAGAATTATAGGATCAAATATATGTGACTCTCCAGTCACTCCAAATAGTAATTTAGGAAAACGATTCTGAGCTCTGATGAAACCAGAAAGGCAGACAACAAAAAAGAAGAACGAGCCTTAGTATGCATATTATCTGGCAATAAAACAAAAGGAATTTTATTTTATTTTTAAATTTTTTTTCTTTGCGGTACGCGGGTCTCTCACTATTATGGCCTCTCCCGTTGCGGAGCACAGGCTCCGGACGCGCAGGCTCAGCGGCCATGGCTCACGGGCCCAGCCGCTCCACGGCATGTGGGATCCTCCTGGACCGGGGCATGAACCCACATCCCCTGCATCGGCAGGAGGACCCCCAACTACTGTGCCACCAGGGAAGCCCCTACAAAAGGAATTTTAAAGTACTTTTTAAAACCGAGAATGTGGTATGGGGTGGGGTAATGGTTAATTTTATGTGTCAACTTGGCTGGGCCACAGGGTGTCCAGATATTTGGTCAAACATTATTCTGGGTGTTTCTGTGAGGGTGTTTTAGATGAGATTAACATTTAAATCAGTGGTCTTTGAGTAAAGCAGATTGCGCTCCATGGGGTAGTTGGGCCCCATCCAATCAAGCAAAGGCCTGAATAGAACAAAAAGAGGCCTCCCTAGAGCAAGAGAGAATTCCCCTGCAGATTGCGCTTGGACTTCATCTACAATATCAGCTCTTCCTGGTTCAAAAGTAGTCTTCCATCCTTCGGCCTAGAACTGCAGTGTTGGCTCTTCTGGGTCTCCAGGCAGCTGGCCTATCCTGCAGATTCTGGAATTGTTCACCTCCATAACTGTGTGAGCCAATGCCTTCTGAAACAGTTCCCAACACAAGGGTTAGGGCCACAGTCTGTACAGTCAAAAATCCTCATATAACCTTACAGCCAGCCCTCTGAAGATAGTGTAGTACTGTGGTATGTATTTAGTAAAAAAAAATTCTCTTATGAATGGACCCAAACAGTTCAAATCCATGTGGCTCATGGGTCTACTGTATACATATATACACACATGCTATTGGTCTGTTTCTCTGGAGAACCCTGCCTAATACAGGTGGGAGATGAGACCTGTAACTATTTCTAGTAAGTTAGGAGAGGTAAAATGTGTGATTGTGGTGGTTTTTAAACAGTCACAAACTCTTTGACATCCTTCCCATCAAGAGGTGAGGTATGTTCCCAACCCTCGAATCTTGGGTGGGCTTGTGACTATTTTGACCAAAAAGTATCGCAGACTTTCACTATGTGACACCTGAGACTATGTCATAAAAGCCACGTAGCTTTCTCCTCATTCACATGCTCTTGGAACCCTGAGGGGCCACGTAGGAATGCTGATCATCCTGAGGCTGCCATGCTATGAGGAAGCCCAAGCCATGACAAGAGGCCCTGTATAGGGTCTCTGGTGATGGCCTCAACTGAGCCCAGCCTTCAATTCATCATGGCCCACGTGCCAGACATGAGACTGAAGAAGCTTCCAGGTGATTCTAGCTCCCACTTACTAGTCTTCCCAGCTGAAGGCCCAGAATTTGTGATGAGAGACAAGTCATCCCTGCTGGACCAAGTCATCCCTGCTGGACCCTCTCTGTATTCTTGATCTGCAGAATTCAGGAACTTAATAAAGTGGATTATGCCACTAAGTTTTGGGGTGGCTCATTACGTAGCAAGAGATCATTCGAACAATGACACTACTATTTAAGATGCATAAGTGTCACTGACTTCTCCTTTACTTAGCTGTAGAATCTATTGCTTTATTTTAGTAAACATTAAAAAGTTTTTATAGAGTTTATAGATGTACCCCTAATCTTGGCCCCTAATCTAATTCTTTCTTAAATTCTTTTCAGTGACATTTCCTACTTTGGGAATCTTTAAGGATATAATCTTGGAAGATGAGAGAAACTTAATTTTTTTAAAAATTATTTATTTTATTTATTTATTTTTGGCTGCATTGGGTCTTTGTTGCTGCGTGCGGGCTTTCTCTAGTTTCAGTGAGCTGAGGTGCCCGCAGGCTTCTTATTGCAGTGGCTTCTCTTGCTGTGGAGCATGGGCTCCAGGCACACGGGCTTCAGTAGTTGTGGCACATGGGCTTAGTTGCACCCCGGCATGTGGGATCTTCCTGGACCAGGGGTCGAACCCATGTACCCTGCGCTGGCAGGCGGATTCTTAACCACTGCACCACAAGGGAAGCCCTAGAAACTTAATTTCTAATACATATTTGTTAGTTGTTAGCAAACTGTAAATAGTTAATTCCAAAGTCTATTTTCTGTTTTACAACCTTTCTTTTTGTTATATTTATAAAATATGAAATTTTTAAAATTCATATAATTACTACCAAGGAGAGCTAGCCGATCTGGTGTGGACCTTACTTGTATTTGAAAGTACCGGCTTGTTGCCTATTTATCTGATTGGGTAGAAGAGGTGAGCATAGATTTTTAACAGGGTTTTCTAAACCCAAGTGATCTTAGTTCTTTCAACTACAAAGACAGATTATTAATATTGTTCAATGCAAAAAATATTAATCCCTGTAATAGGTGTATTTAGGGCTTGAAATAATTGAGAGAGCAATTACTGTTTTAAAGCACATAGCCACTATGATAAAGTATTCTAGTATCATAAAAGGGTAGTTACATAATCACCAGTGGTTTATAAAAGTTCCTTGAAATGAAGTTAATTCAACCATATTCATGAAGTTTTTATAGTGTGTCATTATTCTCCTAAAGTATGTGATGAACATTTTAAAAGTTCATACAGGGGCTTCCCTGGCGGCGCAGTGGTTAGGAATCTGCCTGCCAATGCAGGGGACATAGGTTCGAGCCCTGGTCCGGGAAGATCCACATGCCAAGGAGCAACTAAGCCCGTGCACCACAACTACTGAGCCTGTGCTCTAGAGCCTGCGAGCCACAACTACTGAAGCCCGTGCACCTAAAGCCCGTGCTCCACGACAAGAGAAGCCACTGCAATGAGAAGCCCACGCACCGCAGCGAAGAGTAGACCCTGCTCGCTGAAACTAGAGAAAACCTGCACACAGCAACAAAGACCCAACGCAGCCAAAAATAAATAAATAAATAAATTTAAAATAAAATAAAATTAAATAAAAAGTTTGTATATATGTGTGTGTATGGGTATATATATATACACATACAAATGTCACTGAATCGCTTTGCCGTATACTTGAAACTAATACAACATTCTAAATCAACTATATTTCAATAAAGATTTAACAAATTAAAAAAGTTAATATATAGAACATGACCTTGTGAGTCTTCTAGTCTAGTGAGCACAGTAAGATTTGATCACTTGAAACCACTAGGCAGGAGTGCTTGGTGGAAAAGGTACATTCAGATGAGAATCCAAGAGAATTACCTCTGACTACAGAGCCTTTATGTCAGACAAGAAGGAAGTAATTCCCTAAATGATAGGAAATGCATGCTTTCAGTTCTAAGGCATTCTAGTCATTTAAATTTGGCAAGGTCCTTTCTGTATTTTCAGCTTGGTTGGTCACAAAACAAGAAAAAACAATACAAAACAGAATAACAAACTCCCCACTGAATTGGCATATACTAATCTGGACTCTTGGATTGGACAATTTTGTATTATTTGAAGATGTTATTGAACTGTCTCTCACTGTAATTAAAATTTTTTATGAGAATGACTGCAGTAGATTAGTAAACAAAACAATGCAGCCTACACAAAAACTTCTTTTGTTTTTCTCTTAATTCTGTTTAATACTGTGAGCTAAACTAGCCTCTCTTACTGCCTACTCTTCATATAAATAACTTGGTCCTGAGAATTCCACCTCCCTTGGGATCTCAGTCATCTGCAATTCTCTGTTTCATGTCTCACTCCTATGATTTCCAAAAGCAGGGGGGTGCTCAAAGAAGCTGCAAGAAAGTTGGATTTTGGTAACAAAATCACATTAACCCCTGTAACATATGTATTCTACATTCTGAGGGGAAAAAATATAGTGGAACAGTTGTTGCCTTCATTAAACTTGAAATTTAAAAGAAAAGAATAAGTAGTAGTGGTAGTAATATATGAACACTCCAAGTCTTATAAAGACACTTGAGTCAACTCTTGTAAAGTCTTACTACAACTCATAAACTTACTGGAATTCACAACTCTTGCATTGTTTCATCTTATTTATTATTTATTTATTTATTTATTTTCGCGGTAGGCAGGCCTCTCACTGTTGTGGCCTCTCCCGTTGCGGAGCACAAGCTCCGGATGCGCAGGCTCAGCGGCCATGGCTCACAGGCCTAGCCGCTCCGCAGCATGTGGGATCTTCCCGGACCGGAGCACAAACCCGTGTCGCGTGCATCGGCAGGCAGACTCTCAACCTCTGCCCCACCAGGGAAGCCCTGTTCCATCTTATCTTTACACAGCTCCCCATGCTTTCTCTGTCTCTCTTCTGTCTCTCTCTTTCCTCCTGGCATCCTGATGGGTCCTACCTTCTGCTCAGTCTCTGACAGTTTCTCATCTAGTCACCTGCATGGCCTAGGTGTGGCAAGTGGCCTCGGCCCACTTCTGGTGGGCTAGTGTGAAGTGTGTCCAGTGTCTAGGGACATGCTGAGTGTCAAGTAACCTGGAGTCATCTCCCTAGCCTTCTCCTTCTTAGGAATCAGCCCGATGAGTTACCTAATAGCCCAATCTCCCTTTAGGATGACAGCTCTTCCCTGAACCTCACCTGCCTTGGAGTCTCTGTCTCTTGCCAGTAGGTTCCTTTTCAACTATCTATTGCTGTAGAATCAATCAACTTCCTCAAAATGCAGTGGTTTCAAACAATCGTGATTTCTTCATGTGGTGCCTCAGTGCTCCCTAGGCCTTCCTTTCTCTCTCTCCTCGATCTCTCGCCCCGCCACCCCACCCAGGCACATCCTTCAGGGCCTAGTGACAGTACGGTGGCTTGGCCTTCTCATGCATGAAGGTTTCAGAGTAGGTGGATTTCCTACATGGCATCTGGCTTCCTCAGAGAGACTGTTCCAAGAGATAGGATTTGGAAGCTGCTAGTCTCACAAGGCTTGGGCTCAGAAACTGGCACAGCATCACTTCTGGCAAATTCTATCAGCCAAAGCAGTCATAGAGTCTGCCCAGATTCAAGGGGAAGGGACTACACTCTGCTTCTCGGTGGCAGGATTGTCAAAGAGTTTGAGGCCATCTCGAATCTGCCATGACCCCTTTCCCCTGAAGTCCCTGTGGCTTCAACCACTGAGAAGAGTCCCGCTGTGGTTGACTGGACCATTAGGAGCTACTACACATAGCTGTTCTTGACTCCATTTATGTCCATGCTGCATCCAACAGGTCGTGCACCAGGATGGATGATTGCCTAAGCCTTTCTCGTGAGCTTGCCGTATCCTTTTGGGCCTAGTGCTTGGGCTGCCCCAATGCCCCTCCTGCAAGCAGGGCAGTAGACAGCTCAGTTCCCCATCCTGCACAGCCTCAGCCCCCTCTACCCTTGCTCAATCTCTCTATGACAAAGTTTGCTCCATAATCACAGGCACCTCTGTGTCTGAGATTTAAGAGAGCCATTTCCTTAAAATGCATCACTTCTTCCACTCATGGTGCCATTGTTGTTTGACTTGTGATTTGTTTATGAAGACAATTACTTACTAGTCAAACCAGATACATATCACTTTCTAGAAGCTCAGTTGTCTCTATGTACTTATGCGTTAGATAGCTGTGCAGGGGATTGGTGAGGTGTTTGCAAGAAAAAGAACTAAGGGATATCAATGCTCACCAAAATCCAATATTTGTCTACTTCTTTACAATTTACAAACAACTTGTATATACCTTCCTTTCTTATGAACCTGATCATTGGTATTATTATTATAAAATCTGTTTTGGAGAAGATAATATTATTAATAATAAAACAGTGGTAAGTGATTGACATGCGTGGTCCCCTTTATTCACAACTATAATTCATTCACTCATATTCATTCACTGATTTATCGAGTGTTGGGTGCTGGAGATAAAAGGGTGAGAGAAAACAGATGTGTCTGTTCTCAGGGAGCATATAGTCTATTACAGGAGATTGATGTTAGTTAAAGAATCTCACAAATCAATATAAATTTAGAACTGTGAACCGTGCCCTGAAGGTGAGGTAATAGTGGTAGGAAAGGGACATTGGCCTAGTCCCTGAGGACATGACCACTGAACTGATGCCTGAAGAAAGGGTAGGCATTTACCAGGGTAAGGGGGGGGAGGGGCACTCTGTTCCATTTAGAGGGAATAAATTCTGCAAAAGCCCTGTGGTAGGAGGCGGGCACGGTGCCTTCCAAGAACTGAAAGAAAACCAGTGTGCCTGGAGCACAAGCCCTCTACAGTTGGATTAATACTAAACCCATTTTACAGATGAGGAAAATGAAGACCAGTTACTGGACTTCATTTGTCTGGTACACCACCTTAAGTTTGACACTTGCCATCTGCCTCTACAAGGATAAAATTACAAGCCTGCTACAGCTGCTGACCTTCAACACCCCCTGAAAGGAGTTCAGGGTGGAGATCAGGAATGAGGCACTCTGCGTTCTGGGAAAAACTGGCAGAACAGGCCATCAGATAGTTAGATATTTCCAGGAGAAGATTTTATGAACCCAATACTTGCATCTCCTCATATCTAGAAAAGCACTAAAATCCTTCATAGTGACGTCTGCTCCTCGTGACTAGCAGCCACCTTCTGCAAAAATGTGTACTTGATTGGATGTACACCCCCTTCACCAAAATCACATATAGACCGACCTTCCCCCCTACCTGTTTGGAGGAGTTTCTCAGAGCTATCTGAAATACTGTCTCCCGAGCTATAGTCCTAATTTGGCCCCAAATAAAATTTAACTCTCATGTTGTTTTTTTTTTTTTTTTTTTTTTTCTGTTGACAGTTAATAGAGCCAGGAGGTGGCAAAGCCAGACCTTGAACAGAGTTCTTCTCATTCCTCATTTTCTGATCCTCCCCACATGGCTTGCTGTTTGAGCCAGGTCAATATTAGCAGTGTTTTCAAAGAGGGTAAAAACATAGCAGGGCCAGGGTGGGAAACCAAGTCCCAGGCAAGAAGCATGACTATTAAGGAAAGTCTGGAGGAGTTGCAGAACGCAGGAGCTGAGAATTTTCAGTAAGGGAGCTGAGTGCCTGTGGAGAGCTCAGAGAAAGAATGACTAAGATCAAAGCATTAAAAAAAAAAAAAAAAAAAGACAAGGAGGGTGGGGGGAGGCTTGTTTTGTGATTAACATTCTGGATTTGAAATAATTGTAGGTCAACTAGATGAGGTTAATCTAATCACAACAGAAGCTAATTCTGTGTTTGAGCAGTCTAGCCTGTGACACTCCTCCCTGGTGGTCTTTTGAAATAGGATCAATGTTCCTCTGAGTAAAGCAATTCCGCTTTTCTCCTCTCTGGAGGGTGGGACTGAAAGGACTCCAGGACTTCTCCAATTCCTAGTGACTGACAAAATGGAAGGTTTCCTAAGTGTGTTGTGAAATACAGAGTTGGGTAAAGCAAGGCCTACTAGGTCTATGGAGGGGCTGACCTCTATCGTCTAGGTAATTAAGGACTTGGGAAATGGAGAGAACTAACAAGAGGAATAAAGCTCCCCAAACAGTGCTGGTTAAAATGCAAATCTCCAGGGCTTCCCTGGTGGCGCAGTCGTTGAGAATCTGCCTGCTAATGCAGGGGACACGGGTTCGAGCCCTGGTCTGGGAGGATCCCACATGCCGCGGAGCAACTAGGCCCATGAGCCACAACTACTGAGCCTGTGCGTCTGGAGCCTGTGCTCCGCAACAAGAGAGGTCGTGATAGTGAGAGGCCCGTGCACCGCGATGAAGAGTGGCCCCTGCTCACCACAGCTAGAGAAAGCCCTCGCACAGAAATGAAGACCCAACACAGCCAAAAATAAATAAATTAATTAATAAACTCCTACCCCCAATCTTCTTTAAAACATCTTCTTTAAAAAAACTGCAAATCTCCAGACTCCCCAGAAACAGGGCCTGGGAAGTTAAATTCTTAACATATTTCCTAGGAGCTAGTTAAGGATCTAGGCAATGACTGAATTATGAATGAAAAGAAAGATGCTTCCATCAGACTTCAGCCAAATGAGACCCCGAATTGAGAACCACCCAACTGAGCCCAGTCAATCCACAAAACTGATAGAGATTATAATAAAGTGTCGATTACAATGATAGAGATTATAATAAAGACTTAATCCACTAAGTCTTCAAGTGGTTTGTTACACAGTGATAGTAACTGAAAAACAACCTCAAGGTGTTTTTCAGAAAAGGTGTTTCTAGTTGGCAGGCAGTTGCCTTAACTCTCTGATGACCCAGAGATCTTCCATATGAAGCTCCACCATTTTCAATATGGGGTTTCCAAGATCACTGGGAAAAGGAAAAGAGCCTGAAGAATAATGCAGAGGAGGTCTTTATGTACCAGACCTGGAAATGGGATATATCACTTACATCCACATTTTGGGGGCCAAAACTCATTTGCACGGTTGCACCTCACTGCATAGAAGGCTGGGAAATGTAGTCCATGAGGAAGGAAAATGGGTTTAGTGAACAAGCTCGCTGGTCTGTGTCTGTCTCTTGAACTAATGTTCCTTCTAGGTCTCTTTCCCATTGGATATGGGGGTAGAAATAACTAAACTAGACAAATCTCAGTATATTAGTCTCTTCTGGTTCAAACAGTCTTTTTAGATTGTATTTCTTCTCCCTTCTGCTGCTCCTCATCAAAATGGTATCTGGGTGTTTGGGGCTGGGGAACAGGTAACCTTAGGGCTTGGGAATAAGGAGGCCTCAGATCAACACATGCAGGTTCTAGTGAAAATTCCTGTTTTGCGTCTAGAACCAGAACCCTGGCATAGAGTCTGGTCCTTTTTGGCACTTACAGATGTTACGTTCTCAACTTCAGAGGTGAAGTTGATGGTTTAGCCCATCTCTGCCTTTGGCAGCCTCTTGGATACAACCTGTGGTCACTGGCAGTTCAGGGGCCCTCTGAGGACTTCCATGTCCCCTCAGTGGGGACATAATGGAAGCTCTACTTTCCCTCAGCCCCCAGCCCCTCATGCCTCTTATAGGCTTTGGAGAATATGGAGCCCTTTGGCTTGGATCCATTAGCTTGGATATGATCTACAAAGAAAAGCGGAAGCCCAGTACAGCCTAGAAGGAAATGGAGAAGAAATAAAAAGAGAATCCATGGGACCTCAGTGCTTTTCTTTAGAGCTGTCAGCATGGTTAGGTCACAGAGGACAGTACCTACTTCTCTATGGGTCCTGGCATACTACTTGGCACTTCAGTGTGTAATATTTACATAATCAGAAAATATTTGCATTGAGATGGGGCTTTACATTTTTTGAAACCTCTAACAAACACAGACGACCTAATTAGAGAAAAGTATAACTGTAATTAACCTAAATAACTTAAAAATTATAATAATCGTAATATAGCTAACCATTAAAAGAGGGAGGCTGAGATAGCAAAAGTATGTTAAACTTCCCAGCTATCACTGAGGCAGGACAACAGTTTGTTCTAACGCAGAGAAATCAAGAACTGCAAGTATCTGTATTTAATTCAGTTGTAAGGTGACGCACCCCGAAGAACAAAAACAAAAGTAACAAAAATGACAACAAAACTCTAGGGAGTGGGAACTGGAATGGAGGGTGAGAGAAGAGAGCCTTCAATTTCCATCTCAGAATTCTTCATGGTTTAAGTTTGAAAACTCACATGTAGAAAATACTTTAATTAGAAAACACCAATATTGAATTTCAAAATGAAACAAAACAGGGCCAGCCTTATCAATAAGGAAAGATCTAAATAAGATGTAATATAGTCATCAAATTGAATATACATATTAGAGGTAAAAATGAAATAAATGTATAGATTCTGATAAGGAAGGATATATATGATGTAATGTTAGGTGAAGGAAGTGAGTTACAGAACGATATAGTTAGAACATCCCTTTATGTAAAAATTATAGATGTTCACATATACAGTTATATGTCATGTGTGTAAATACACATTTGCATGTACAGGGAAAAATGTCTATAGGGATATACCCCAAACAGTTTGGAATGTGAAGGGAAGACATTTATTTTTTATGTTTCATACTTCTCTATTATTTTTTTACTTTTTAAAAAGCACACATATGTCTGAGTTATAATTTTAAAATGTGAGCTTGCATTTTGGCACTGCCTTTTCCAAACTGTGTAATGTGGAGAAGTCACACAACCTCTTTGCACCTCGGTTTCCCCGTCTTTACACAGAACTCCCACCCTTCGCATGGTGGGGTGTGCAGATGAAATGCACAAATGTATCCCGGCAGCTTTTAGACAAATTGTACCCTTTCCTTTTTCTCCTTTCCTAGTGAGAAATGGCCATCTGGGTGACTCAGGAAGAGGGGTGAGTTGGAGGGTGGAAAGTGGAGGATGCGGGTGGAGGGAGGCTTCAGACAGACAGTATTTAAAAACAGCCCTCAGATGTATATGGACGCATTCATCTCCAGCCCTGAGATCACACCCTCCCCTTTCCTATAATTGTCCTCCCACTCCCACCCCCATCCTTTTCTTCCTAGACTTCTCTTAATCTTTATTTTAACCCAACATTATCTGTATAAAATGTTCCAAGGTTATTAAAATATTCCAAGATAGGGATAGCCTTTTTTTTAATGCTCCCCTAAGTCATCACACTAGTTAGTGATGAGTACCTGACCCATTAAGCTCCTGAAGAATACACACATTATTTTGTAATGTTTTCTCTAGTGCCTTACACCATGCCTGCCACCTTGCATTTACTCAATAATGTATACTGAATGAATCCCAGGAAAAACTTTTTGGTCCTTTCTGTAATTCTCATTGCTCCCATGCCAGAATCATAGCTAATTATATGACAAAAACATTTTCAAGGAAGTAATACATCTAAAATATTCGAGATGCATTTGTTCATTAGCACAAATGCACCTCTAATTGGTCAAAGTCGAGACTAGGGTATTGGTTTAGCCATGTGTGGAAGGAGGAAAATGGAATATTTCTGAATCATTGAATTTTTATCCCTGTAAGTAATGGCTACTTTAAGCCAAACCAGTCCCAGGACTCTAAGATTCTGGTTTATGGTAACTGTTCTGAGTGTTCCTTGTTGGTCTTACATCAATGGAAAAGAGATTGAGAGGATGGAGTTTGGTTGGGACCCAGCAATCTCAACAACCAGAATCCAATTCTTCCTCAAACTTCCCCGGCCACTGAGGAAGACAGCTATCTGCACAGAGAGCAAAGTCAGACGATTTCACACTTTTTATTTCCATGAGGATTTCACCTCCACTCTCAGTACAGACCCCAGGTGAGCTAGACTGGACCACATTGATGATGCCTTGTGGTAGTTAATGGTAGACATAGACCAAAGGACCGTGCACCATGGGAAGCAGGCTGGCAGCCTCTTCCTAAGAGCAGCTTCAAATTCTCCATGCTCTGTATCTCACCAATCCAATGTTGAGGAAAGGAGAGCCTCCCAAACAGACGCAGCCCTTCCAACACAACCCATCAATCTCAGCATTCTTCTCCTTGGAGATGCAGTGGGGGAGGGGCAGTGCAGGTGTTAGGGGAAACACTGACTGAAACCACCTGCCCTGGCCAGTCAAGATAGTAGCCACTTGCATGAGTTATCTTACAACAGGAAGTCCTGGTAAGGAACACGGAACTAACAAGCTACCACCAACCGGAAAAATTCAGGAAAGGCGAAAAGGAGAGAGGAGATGCCAGTCCACATGCCCTACCAACCTCCCAGAATCCTTCTTGTTGGAATCCATCTTGGCTGAGGGATGCGTGCGCCACCAGGAAGGACCCTGAGTCAGAGCAATTGGCGAGAGAAAACCCAGAAATTAACAGAATTACCATGAACCTGAGACTGCGAGCCATGTGGCAGAGCAGTTCTGGTTCCCCTACCCCCCTGCTCTCCGCCCGGGCGCCCCTTCCCAATAGTCTCTTGCTTGTCAGCACGTGTGTCTCCTCGGACAGTTCATTTCTGAGTGTTAGACAAGAGCCTACTCTGGGGCCCTAGAAGCAGTCCCCCGTCCTGAAACACAGGGATGAGGAGCTCCAAGGGGCTCACACACTTGTCAGCTGGGACCTCTTGGACCACCTGGACTATTGTTGCTAGAGAAGTGGATGCAAGGGAAGGGCTTAACCTCCTGGTTTTTCAATCCAGGGTCCTTCATAGGAACTGCAGAACCACTTCCTGCTGTCTGTAAATTGTCTTCCCTACAGCTGACTCTGGAATCACTTGGTTTGGCTTTGTTGACATAATAATGACAGTCATTTTCATTAATTGCTCCCTATTTTAGTCTAATTGCCATGGAATACAATAAAAATTATGCACATCGTTCAATGTACCATATTAACTTCAGATTTTATTTCATTATAACACTAGATTTGGTTCACTTTTACATATTATTGCTCACGTGACTTGGTTTTATACACTTTTTTTAATAGAAAAAAAGAAATATTTCAATAAGCCAAGTCAATGAAACCAGCCGAGGAAATTTATGAGGGATTGGGACTAAGAACGAAAAACTATGCTCTTTGCCTTTCTCTGTGCTTTGTTTTATTATTTTCCTCTCTCCTGATCATCCTTTTTCTGCTTCTCCATGCACAAGGCTCCTCCACTGGGGGCCCCTGAGTTTATAGGACCTCCATTTAGGTAACCAGCCGGACTGGAGGTTCTATTTGAATCCAAATCCAAATTACCAGGAGAAAGAATCTGGGTAACCCAGCTCAGTTGACTATTTCTGACTATTTCTGTGGCCAGTTAATGGGGTGAAGTGGTTCAAGAAAAACTTTAGGGGCTCCCAACCTCTGGCTGGGTGGGTGACAGTAGGGGTGAAAGAGCTCTCAACTTCTTTAAGTCTTTCTGTAAACTGGGGGTGTGGGTGATAATGTACCGAACTTGTCTTTTAGGGTGTTGGTGAGTATTGCAAGGGGCAGGGTTCACAGACTATTTTTGCACATTCCTGGCACACAGAAAACATTGAATATAATGTTTACCATTATTGTTGTTGTTATTATCTCTTTGGGTCCTTAAACCATTTATTTTGAGCTCTGGGGACAGATATGATTTGAAAACCCATAAACCGCATGCAAAGGTTTATACAAATAATCTGAGAAGCTCAGAGAAATCATCTCTATATTTATTCCCTTCCCACACTCACCAAAACTGAACAGCAGTTAAGGCATCTTTACAAATTAGATCCAATTTTGGAGAGCTTTGAAAACATGCAATGTAATATTCCACTAATCCAGCAGGAGGCATGCTTCACAAATGTAAATGTTCTGTACTGCAGAGACCTTGCTCTGTGAAAAGCAAAGGTGATTCCAATGAACCAACTTCAATATAGCACCTGTTGGCTTTCAGTAAAGCAGTAATACTACTATCTTCAAGAAATGTAGGAAGGGGAGACCTTCAAGATGGCAGAGGAGTGAGATGTGCAGATCGCCTTCCTCCCCACAAATACATGAGAAATACATCTACATTTGGAACAACTCCTACAGAACACCTACTGAACGCGGGCAGAAGACCTCAGACCTCCCAAAACACAAGAAACTCCCCACATACCTGGGTAGGGCAAAAGAAAAAGGAACAAACAGAGACAAAAGAATAGGGATGGGACCTGCACCAGTGGGAGGGAGCTGTGAAGGAGGAAAGGTTTCCACACCCTAGAAGCCCCTTCGTGGGCGGAGACTGCAGGTGGTGGAGGGGGGAAGCTTCGGAGCCGCGGAGGAGAGCGCAGCAACATGGGTGCAGAGGGCACAGAGGGGAGATTCCTGCACAGAGGATTGGTGCCCAGCGGCACTCACCAGCCCGAGAGGCTTGTCTGCTCACCCGCCAGGGCAGGCGGGGCTGGGAGCTGAGGCTCGGGCTTCAGAGGTCAGATCCCAGAGACAGGACTGGGGTTGGCAGCGTGAACACAGCCTGAAGGGGCTAGTGCACCACAGCTAGCCGGGAGAGAGTCCAGGAAAAGTCTGGACGTGCCGAAGAGGCAAGAGACTTTTTCTTCCCTCTTTGTTTCCTGGTGCGCGAGGAGAGGGGATTAAGAGTGCCGCTTAAAGGAGCTCCAGAGACGGGTGTGAGCCGCGGCTATCAGCGCAGACCCCAGAGACGGCCATGGGACGCTAAGGCTGCTGCTGCCGCCACCAAGAAGCCTGTGTGCAAGCACAGATCACTATCCACACCTCCCCCCCCGGGAGCCTGTACAGCCCGCCACACCAGGGTCCCGGGATCCAAGGACAACTTCCCCGGGAGAACGCACGGCACGCCTCAGCCTGGTGCAACGTCACGCCAGCCTCTGCCGCTGCAGGCTCGCCCCGCATCTGTACCCCTCCCTCCCCCCGGCCTGAGTGAGCCAGAGCCCCCGAATCACCTGCTCCTTTAACTCCGCCCTGTCTGAGCTAAGAACAGATGCCCTCAGGTGACCTACATGCAGAGGCGGGGCCAAGTCCAAAGCTGAAACCCGGGAGCTGTGCGAACAAAGAAGAGAAAGGGAAATCTCTCCCCGCAGCCTCAGGAGCAGCGGATTAAATCTCCACAATCAACTTGATGTTCCCTGCATCTGTGGAATATCTGAATGACAACGAATCATGCCAAATTGAGGAGATGGACTTTGGGAGGAACGATATATAGATATTTTTCCTTTTTCTCATATTGTGAGTATTTATGTGTATGCTTCTTTGTGTGATTTTGTACGTATACCTTTGCTTTTAACATTTGTCTTAGTGTTCTGTCTGTCCGTTTTTTGTGGTGTTTTTTAAATATAGTTTTTAGCACTTGTTATCATTGGTGGATTTGATTTTTGGTTTGGTTGCTCTCTTCTTTCTTTTTTTATTACTTAAAAATTTTTTATTTTTAATAATTTTTTTATTTTAATAACTTTATTTTATTATATTTCTTTCTTTTTTTCTCCCTTTTCATCTGAGCCATGTGGCTGACAGGGTCTTGGTACTCTGGCCGGGTGTCAGGACTGTGCTTCTGAGGTGGGAGAGCCGAGGTCAGGACATTGGTCCACCAGAGACCTCCTGGCTCCACATAATATCAGACGGCAAAAGCTCTCCCAGAGATCTCCATCTCAGTGCTAAGACCCAGCTCCACTCAATGACCAGCAAGCTACAGTGGAGGACATGCTATTCCAAACAACTAGCAAGACAGGAAAACAACACCACCCATAGCAGAGAGGCTGCCTAAAATCATAATAAGGTCACAGACACCCCAAAACACACCACGGGACGTGGTCCTGCCCACAAGAAAGACAAGATCCAGCCTCATCCACCAGAACACAGGCACCAGTACCCTCCACCAGGAAGCCTACACAACTCACTGAACCAAACTTACCCACTGGGGTCAGACACCAAAAACAATGGGAAATACAAACCTACAGCCTGCAAAAAGGAGACCCCAAACACAATAAGTTAAGCAAAATGAGAAGACAGAGAAACACACAGCAGATGAAGGAGCAAGGTAAAAACACACCAGACCAAACAAATGAAGAGGAAATAGGCAGTCTACCTGAAAAAGAATTCAGAGTAATGATAGTAAAGATGATCCAAAATCTTGGAAATAGAATGGAGAAAATACAAGAAACGTTTACCAAGGACCTAGAAGAACTAAAGAGCAAACAGTGATGGAGAAGTAGGAAGAACTACAATCCTGCACCCTATGGAACAAAAACCACATTCACAGAAAGATAGACAAGATGAAAAGGCAGAGGGCTATATACCAGATGAAGGAACAAGATAAAACCCAGAAAAACAACTAAATGAAGTGGAGATAGGCAACCTTCCAGAAAAAGAATTCAGAATAACGATAGTGAAGATGATCCAGGACCTCGGAGAAAGAATGGAGGCAAAGATCGAGAAGATGCAAGAAATGTTTAACATAAACCTAGAAGAAGTAAAGAACAAACAAACAAAGATGAATAATACAATAACTGAAATGAAAACTACACTAGAAGGAATCAGTAGCAGAATAACTGAGGCAGAAGAACGGATAAGTGACCTGGAAGACAGAATGGAGGAATTCACTGCTGCGAAGCAGACTAAAGAAAAAAGAATGAAAAGAAATGAAGACAGCCTAAGAGATCTCTGGGAAAATATTAAACGCAACAACATTCGCATTATAGGGGTCCCAGAAGGAGAAGAGAGAGAGAAAGGACCAGAGAAAATATTTGAAGAGATTATAGTCGAAAACTTCCCTAACACGGGCAAGGAAATAGCCACTCAAGTCCGCTGATATACTTAAAGTGATGAAAGGGAACAACCTACAACCAAGATTACTCTACCCGGCAAGGATCTCCTTCAGATTCGATGGAGAAATCAAAAGCTTTACAGACAAGCAAAAGCTAAGAGAATTCAGCACGAAAACAAATGCTAAAGGAAATTCTCTAAGTGGGAAACACAAGAGAAGAAAAGGACCTACAAAAACAAACCCAAAACAATTAAGAAAATGGTCATAGGAACATACATATCAATAATTACCTTATATGTGAATGGATTAAATGCTCCAACCAAAAGACACAGGCTAGCTGAATGGTTACAAAAACAAGACCCATATATATACTGTCTACAAGAGACCCACTTCAGATCTAGGGACACATACAGACTGAAAGTGAGGGGATGGAAAAAGAAATTCCATGCAAATGGAAATCAAAAGAAAGCTGGAGTAGCAATATTCATATCAGATAAAATAGACTTTAAAATAAAGACTGTTAAAAGAGACAAGGAAGGACACTACATAATGATCAAGGGATCAATCCAAGAAGAATATATAACAAGTATAAATATATATGCACCCAACATAGGAGCACCTCAATACATAAGGCAACTGCTAACAGCTCTAAAAGAGGAAATCGACAGTAACACAATCATAGTAGGGGACTTTAACACCTCACTTACACCAATGCACAGATCATCCAAAATGAAAATAAATAAGGAAACAGAAGCTTTAAATGACACAATAGACCAGATAGATTTAATTGATATTTATAGGACATTCCATCCAAAAACAGCAGATTACACTTTCTTCTGAAGTGCGCATGGAACATTCTCCAGGATAGATCACATCTTGGGTAACAAATCAAGCCTCAGTAAATTTAAGAAAATTGAAATCATATCAAGCATCTTTTCTGACCACAATGCTATGAGATTAGAAATGAATTACAGGGAAAAAAACGTGAAAAACACAAACACATGGACGCTAAACAATATGTTACTAAGTAACCAAGAGAACACTGAAGAAATCAAAGGGGAAATCAAAAAATACCTAGAGACAAATGACAATGAAAACACAACAATCCAAAACCTATGGGATGCAGCAAAAGCAGTTCTAAGAGGGAAGTTTATACATATAAAGCCTAACTCAAGAAACAAGAAAAATCCCAAGTAAACAATTTAACCTTACACCTAAAGGAACTAGAGAAAGAAGAACAAACAAAACTCAAACTTAGCAGAAGGAAAGAAATCATAAAGATCAGAGCAGAAATAAATAAAATAGAAACAAAGAAAACAATAGCAAAGATCAATAAAACTAAAAGCTGGTTCTTTGAGAAGATAAATGAAATTGATAAATCATTAGCCAGACTCATCAAGAAAAAGAGGGAGAGGACTCACATCAATAAAATTAGAAATGAAAAAGGAAAAGTTACAACAGACACTGCAGGAATACAAAGCATCCTAAGATACTACTACAAGCAACACCATGCCAATAAAATGGACAACCTGGAAGAAATGGACAAATTCTTAGAAAGGTATAACCTTCCAAGACTGAACCAGGAAGAAATAGAAAATATGAACAGACCAATCACAAATAATGAAATTGAAACTGTGATTAAAAATCTTCCAAAAAAGTCCAGGACCAGATGGCTTCACAGGTGAATTCTATCAAACATTTAGAGAAGAGCTAACACCCATCCTTCTCAAACTCTTCCAAAAAATTGCAGAGGAAGGAACACTCCCAAACTCATTCTATGAAGCCACCACCACCCTGATACCAAAACCAGAAAAAGATACTACAAAAAAAGAAAATTACAGACCCCAATATCACTGATGAATATAGATGCAAATATTCTCAACAAAATACTAGCAAACAGAATCCAACAACACATTAAAAGGATCATAGACCATGATCAAATGGGATTTATCCCAGGCATGCAAGGATTCTTCAATATATGCAAATCAATCAGTGTGATACACCATATTAACAAACTGAAGAAGAAAAACCATATGATCATCTCAATAGATGCAGAAAAAGCTTTTGACAAAATTCAACACACATTTATGATAAAAACTCTCCAGAAAGTGGGCACAGAGGGAACCTACCTCAACATAATAAAGGCCATATATGACAAACCCACAGTCAACATCATTCTCAATGGTGAAAAACTGAAAGCATTTTCTCTAAGATCAGGAACAAGACAAGGATATCCACTCTCACCACTATTATTCAACGTAGTTTGGAAGTCCTAGCCATGGCAATAAAAAGAATTAAAAGGAATACAAATTGGAAAAGAAGAAGTAAAACTGTCACTATTTGCAGATGACAGGATACTATACATAGAGATTCCTAAAGATGCCACCAGAAAACTACAAGAGCTACTCAATGAATTTGGTAAAGTAGAAGGATACAAAATTAATCCACAGAAATCTCTTGCATTCCTATACACTAATGATGAAAAATCTGAAAGAGAAATTATGGAAACACTCCCATTTACCATTGCAACAAAAATAGGAAATTAACGATGATACCAACAGATGGAGAGATATACCATGTTCTTGGATTGGAAGAATCAATATTGCGAAAATGACTGTATTACCCAAAGCAATCTACAGATTCAATGCAATCCCTATCAAATTACCAATGGCATTTTTTACAGAACTAGAACAAATCATCTTAAAATTTGTATGGAGACATGAAAGACCCCGAATAGCCAAAGCAGTCTTGAGGGAAGAAAACGGAGCCAGAGGAATCAGACGCCCTGATTTCAGACTATACTGCAAAGTTAAAGTAATCAAGACAATATGGTACTGGCACAAAAACAGAAACATAGATCAATGGAACAAGAGAGAAAGCCCAGAGATAAACCCACGCACCTATGGTCAACTAATCTATGACAAGGGAGGCAAAGATATACAATGGAGAAAAGACAGTCTCTTCAATAAGTGGTGCTGGAAAAACTGGAGAGCTACATGTCAAAGAATGAAATTAGAACACTCCCTAACACCATACACAAAAATAAACTCAAAATGGATTCGAGACCTAAATGTAAGACCAGACACTATAAAACTCTTAGAGGAAAACATAGGAAGAACACTCTTTGACTTAAATCACAGCAAGATCTTTGTTGATCCACCTCCTAGAGTAATTGGAATAAAGACAAAAATAAACAAATGGGACCTCATGAAAGTTCAAAGCTTTTGCACAGTAAAGGAAACCATAAACAAGACGAAAAGACGACCCTCAGAATGGGAGAAAATATTTGCAAATGAATCAACGGAAAAAGGATTAATCTCCAATGTATATAAACAGCTCATGCAGCTCAATATTAAAGAAACAAACAACCCAATCCATAAATGGGCAGAAGACTTAAATAGACATTTCTCCAAAGAAGACATACAGATGGCCAAGAAGCACATGAAAAGCTGCTCAACATCACTAATTATTAGAGAAATGCAAATCAAAACTGCAATGAGGTATCACCTCACACCAGTTAGAATGGGCATCATCAGAAAATCTACAAACAACAAATGCTAGAGAGGGTGTGGAGAAAAAGGAACCCTCTTGCACTGTTGGTGGGAATGTAAATAGATACAGCCACTATGGAGAACAGTATGGAGGTTCCTTAAAAAACTAAAAATAGAATTACCATACAATCCAGCAATCCCACTACTGGGCATATACTCAGAGAAAACCATAATTCAAAAAGATACATGCACCCCAATGTTCATTGCAGCACTATTTACAATAGCCAGGTCATGGAAGCAACCTAAATGCCCACTGACAGACGACCGGATAAAGAAGTTGTGGTACACATATACAATGGAATATTACTCAGCCATAAAAAGGAACAAAATTTAGTCATTTGTTGGGATGTGGATGGATCTAGAGACTGTCATACAGAGTGAAGTAAGTCAGAAAGATAAAAACAAATATCATATATTAACACATGTATGTGGAACCTAGAAAAATGGTAGAGATGAAGCGGTTTTCAGGGCAGAAGTAGAGACACAGAAGTAGAGAACAAATGTATGGACACCAAGCGGGGACAGCCGCGGTGGGTTGGAGATGGCAGTGTGCTGAATTGGGCAATTGGGATTGACATGTATACACTGATGTGTATAAAAGTGATGACTAATAAGAACCTGCAGTATAAAAAAACAAACAAACAAACAAAGAAAACAACTAATACTAAACTTTCTTTGGGTTATTTGTGTGGAAATATGTTAATATAAGTGTTTCAGACATTACATGAAATTTCTAAAAATCTTGTATGTTCTGGTATGATGTTATAAGTCATAATTCTAGTTATTACTTTTAAATGTATATCTCAGAAATAACTAAATTTCCTTGTCAATTGCATTATTATGAACTTTCCTCAAATCTTTTTTTTTTTTTTTTTTTTTTTACGGTACGCAGGCCTCTCACCGTCGCGGCCTCTTCCGTTGCGGAGCACAGGCTCCGGACACGCAGGCTCAGCGGCCGTGTCTCATGGGCCCAGCCGCTCCGCGGCATGTGGGATCTTCACGGACCGGGGCACGAACCCGTGTCCCCTGCATCGGCAGGCGGACTCTCAACCACTGCGCCACCAGGGAAGCCCTCCTCAAATCTTTAACCATGGTCATTTTTAAGTCTTTAGTCATTTACAGTTCTGGTTGTACTCTGATGCTTTTGCAAATATGTTCCTATAAAAGGGTTTCATCTTCAAGGAATTCATGGAAAAGACTGTGACAAGTACAGGTTTCTGGTAACTGACTATACTGCTGAACTGAATGAATAAGCATTTTCAGAACTCTAATGGAAAACTGATGAATTCATAAAAGTGTTAACAAAAGATCAAGATGAAAAAAACTAATTACATGGCACTGAGTGAACTGACGAGGATATTATAACTTTTGTGAGTTCCTGTTTGAATAAAAAAAAAATCCCACAAGGACTCAGAGGCAAAAAATATAAAAATAAATTTTCACTGCAAAGTAAAGAGCTGTTACAGTGGAGGATTACGGGACTGAATGTCAATATTATGACATAGTATGAGTGTGTTTCGTGTTTGGTAATTGCAATCATTGTTGCTTTTGTTGTGGTCATCCATCTACAATGCTTGGTGTCAGTTTATTTATCTCTTGTAAAAATAAAATACAGTGTGTGTGTGGAAAAAAATAACAATGATGAACAACACAATAAATGAAATTAAAAATTCTCTAGAAGGAATCAATAGCAGAAAAACTGAGGCAGAAGAACGGATAAGTGACCTGGAAGATAAAATAGTGGAAATAACTACTGCAGAGCAGAATAAAGAAAAAACAATGAAAAGAATGCAGGACAGTCTCAGAGACTTCTGGGACAACATTAAATGCACCAACATTCGATTTATAGGGGTCCCAGAAGAAGAAGAGAGAAAGAAAGGGACTGAGAAAATATTTGAAGAGATTACAGTTGAAAACTTCCCTAATACGGGAAAGGAAATAGTCAATCAAGTCCAGGAAGCAGAGAGAGTCCCATACAGGATAAATCCAAGGAAAAACCCGCCAAGACACATATTAATCAAACTATCAAAAATTAAATACAAAGAAAACTATTAAAAGCAGTAAGGAAAAAAACAATAAATAACATACAAGGCAATCCCCATAAGGTTAACAGCTGATCTTTCATCAGAAATTCTGCAAGCCAGAAGGGAGTGGCAGGACATATTTAAAGTGAAGAAAGAGAAAAACCTACAACCAAGATTACTCCACCCAGCAAGGACCTCATTCAGATTCAATGGAGAAGTTAAAACCTTTACAGACAAGCAAAAGCTAAGAGAATTCAGCACCATCAAACCAGCTTTACAACAAATGCTAAAGGAGCTTCTCTAGGCAGGAAACGCAAGAGAAGCAGAAGACCTACAATAACAAACCCAAAACAATTAAGAAAAGAGGAAGAGGAACATACATATCGATAATTACCTTAAATGTAAATGGATTAAAGGCTCCCACCAAAAGATATAGACTGGCTGAATGGATACAAAAACAAGACCCATATATATGCTGTCTACAAGAGACCCACTTAAGACCGAGGGACACATACAGACTGAAAGTGAGGGATGGAAAAAGATATTCCATGCAAATGGAAATCTAAAGAAAGCTGGAGTAGCAATTCTCACATCAGACAAAATAGACTTTAAAATAAAGACTATTACAAGAGACAAAGAAGGACACTACATAATGATCAAGGGATCACTCCAAGAAGAAGATATGACAATTGTAAATATTTATGCACCCAACATAGGAGCACCTCAATACATAAGGCAAATGCTAACAGCTGTACAAGGGGAAATCAACAGTAACACACTCATAGTAGGGGACTTTAACACCCCACTTTCACCAATGGACAGATCATCCAAAATAAAAATAAATAAGGAAACACAAGCTTTAAATGACACATTAGACAAGATGGACTTAATTGATATTTATACAACATTCCAACCAAAAACAATAGAATACACTTTGTTCTCAAGTGCTCATGGGACATTCTCCAGGATAGATCATATGTTGGGTCACAAATCAAGCCTCGGTAAATTTAAGAAAATTAAAATCGTATCAAGTATCTATTCCGACCACAATGCTATGAGACTAGATATCAGTTACAGGAAAAAAATCTGTAAAAAAATACAAATACATGGAAAGTAAACAATACACTACTTAATAACCAAGAGATCACCGAAGAAATCAAAGAGGAAATCAAAAAATATCTAGGGACAGATGACAATGAAAGCATGATGATCCAAAACCTATGGGATGCAGCAAAAGCAGTTCTAAGAGGGAAGTTTATAGCAATACAATCCTACCTCAAGAAACAAGAAACATCTCAAATAAGCAACCTAACCTTACACCTAAAGCAATTAGAGAAAGAAGAACAAAAAACCCCAAAGTTAGCAGAAGGAAAGAAACCATAAAGATCAGATCAGAAATTAATGAAAAAGAAATGAAAGAAATGATAGCAAATTTCAATAAAACTAAAAGCTGGTTCAATGAGAAGATAAACAAAATTGATAAACCATTAGTCAGACTCATCAAGAAAAAAAGGGAGAAGACTCAAATCAATAGAATTAGAATTTAAAAAGGAGAAGTAACAACTGACACTGCAGAAATACAAAGGATCACGAGAGATAACTACAAGCAACTATATGCCAATAAAATGGACAACCTGGAAGAAACTGACACATTCTTAGAAAAGCACAACCTTCCGAGACTGAACCAGGAATAAACAGAAAATATAAACAGACCAATCACAAGCAATGAAATTGAGAATGTGATTAAAAATCTTCCAACAAACAAAATGCCAGGACCAGATGCCTTCACAGGCGAATTCTATCAAACATTTAGAGAAGAGCTAACACGTGTCCTTCTCAAACTCTTCCAAAGTATAGCAGAGGAAGGAACACGCCCCAACACATTCTATGAGGCCACTATCACCCTGATACCAGTAAAACTAAAAAAAAGAAAACTACAGGCCCATATCACTCATGAATATAGATGCAAAAATCCTCAACAAAATACTAGCAAACGGAATCCAACAGCACAGTAAAAGGATCACAAACCATGATGAAGTGGGGTTTATCCCAGTAATGCAAGGATTCTTCAATATATGCAAATCAATCAATGTGATACACCATATTAACAAACTGAAGGAGAAAAACCATATGATCATCTCAATAGATGCAGAGAAAGCTTTCGACAAAATTCAACACCCATTTATGATAAAAACCCTCCAAAAAGTAGGCATAGAGGGAACTTACCTCAACATAATAAAGGCCATATATGACAAACCCACAGCGAACATCATTCTCAATGGTGAAAAACTGAAACCATTTCCAGCAAGATCTGGAAGAAAACAAGGTTGCCCAGTCTCAGCACTATTACTCAACATAGTTTTGGAAGTTTTAGCCACAGAAATCAGAGAAGAAAAAGAAATAAAAGGAATCCAAATCAGAAAAGAAGCAGTAAAACTGTCACTTTTGCAGCTGACATGATACTATACATAGAGAATCCTAAAGAGGCTACCAGAAAACTACTAGAGCTAATCAATGAATTTAGTAAAGTAGCAGGATACAAAATTAATCCACAGAAATCTCCTGCATACCTATACACTAATGATGAAATATCTGAAAGAGAAATTAAGGAAATACTCCCATTTACCATTGCAGCAAAAACAATAAAATACCTAGGAATAAACTTACCTAAGGAGAGAAAAGACCTGTATGCAGAAAACTATAAGACAGTGATGAAAGAAATTAAAGGTAATACAAACAGATGGAGAGATATACCATGTTTCTTGGATTGGAAGAATCAACATTGTGAAAATGACTATATTACCCAAAGCAATCTACAGATTCAGTGCAATCCCTATCAAACTACCAATGACATTTTTCACAGAAATAGAACAAAAAATTTCACAATTTGTATGGAAACACAAAAGACCCTGAATAGCCAAAGCAATCTTGAGAAAGAAAAACGGAGCTGGAGGAATCAGGCTCTCAGACTTCAGACTGTACTACAAAGCTACAGTAATGAAGACAGTATGGTACTGGCACAACAACAGAAATACAGATCAATGGAACAGGATAGGAAGCCCAGAGATAAACCCACACACATATAGTCACCTTATTTTTGATAAAGAAGGCAAGAATATACAATGGAGAAAAGATAGCCACTTTAATAAGTGTTGCTGGGAAAACTGGACAGCTACATGTAAAAGAATTAAATTATAACACTCCCTAACACCATACACAAAAATAAACTCCAGATGTCTTAAAGACCTAAATGTAAAGCCAGACACTATAAAACTCTTAGAGGAAAACATAGGCTGAACACTCTATGATGTAAATCACAGCAAGATCCTTTTTGACCCACCTCCTAGAGAAATGGAAATAAAAACAAAAATATACAAACGGGACCTAAGGAAACTTAAAAGCTTTTGCACAACAAAGGAAAACATAAACAAGAAGAAAAGAACCCTCAGAATGGAAGAAAATATTTTCAAATGAAGCAACTGACAAAGGATTAATCTCCAAAATTTACAAGCAGCTCATGCAGCTCAATATAAAAAAAATAACCTAATCCAAAAAATGGGCAGAAAACCTAAATGGACATTTCTCCCAAGAAGATATACAGATTGCCAACAAACACATGAATGGATGCTCAACATCACTAATCATTAGAGAAATGCAAATCAAAACTACAATGAGGTATCACCTCACACCAGTCAGAATGGCCATCATCAAAAAATCTACAAACAATAAATGCTGGAGAGGGTATGGAGAAAAGGGAACCCTCTTGCACTGTTGGTGGGAATGTAAATTGATACAGCCACTATGGAGAACATTATGGAGTTTCCTTCAAAAAGTAAAAGTAGAACTACCATACGACCTAGAAATCTCACTACTGGGCATATATCCTTACAAAACCATAATTCAAAAAGAGTCATGTACCACAATGTTCACTGCAGCACTATTTACAATAGCCAGGACATGGAAGCAACCTAAGTGTCCATCGACAGATGAATGGATAGAGAAGATGTGGCACATATATACAATGGAATATTACTCAGCCATAAAAAGAAATGAAATTGAGTTATTTGAGTGAGGTAGATGGAAGTAGAGTCTGTCATACAGAGTGAAGTAAGTCAGAAAGAGAAAAACAAATACTGTATGCTAACACATATATATGGAATTTAAAAAAAATGGTTCTGAACAACCTAGGGGCAGGACAGTAATAAAGATACAGAGGTAGAGAATGGACTTGAGGACATAGGGAGGGGTAAGGGTAAGCTGGGATCAAGTGGGAGAGTGGCATGGACACATATACACTACCAAATGTAAAATAGATAGCTAGTGGGAAGCAGCTGCATAGCACAGGGAAATCAGATCAGTGCTTTGTGACCACCTAGAGGGGTGGGATAAGGAGGGTGGGAGGGAGACGCAAGAGGGAGGGGATATGGTGATATATGTATACATATAGCTGATTCACTTTGTTATACAGCAGAAACTAACATAATATTGTAAAGCAATTATACTTCAATAAAGATGTTTTTAAAAATAAATTAAAAAGAAATGGAAATAAAAATCACCAAAACATCTTTAAGACCAAGCAGAATTCCTGGCTGTGTGACCACAGGAGCTCCTTGTCACCTGCCAGGTCTGGTTGACTAAAAGCTTGGGAAATAAGCAAAAGTCATTACTCGTGTACCCAACCACCCTTCTCTTTGCCTTCTGGTCCTCTGCCACCTTTCTCCCTGTGTCTTCCTACTACTTATTTGTCCCCTTATCCTATGAAAATGTATCTTCAGGAAAAATAACTGTGATTTAAATTTTTTTTTTTTTTTTTTTGTGGTATGCGGGCCTCTCAGTGTTGTGGCCTGTCCCATTGCGGAGCACGGGCTCTGGATGTGCAGGCTCAGCGGCCATGGCTCACGGGCCCAGCCGCTCCGTGGCATGCGGGATCTTCACGGACCGGGGCACGAACCCGTGTCCCCTGCATTGGCAGGCGGACTGTCAACCACTGCGCCATCAGGGAAGCCCTGATTTAAATTTTAAAGAAATAAAAATCCTAGCAATTTTAGCTCACTGCCCACACAGTCAAGAAAGTGACAGTTACTAAAAATGGCATTTGGATTTTCAGATGCCCTCCCAGGACTCATATTAAGGTGGGTAGAGTATTAGTGGTTTAAAGCAAGTCCATTGAAGCCAGATAGGTCTGGGTTTGCACCCTGGCTTTGGTTATATACATATTACTATCTCTGTGACCAGATAAGTAACCTTGGGCTAGTTCCTAGGTTTTCTCCTTATCTGCGAAATGGGGATAATCATAAAACCTGTCTTAGTGTTTCATGAGGATTAAAAAGGATACTGCACGTAAAGTATATAGTTTTCGGCACATAAAACACATTTAGTAGTATTTGCTATTATACTGTAAGCTTTATGACAGTGACATTACATTAATGAATTACTATGGTGATATGATGTTATAGTACCTTATTATTATATTTTTATAATGGTCTCATATTATCCCACACATGTTAGACCTTTGCCTTAGACATGTTGCCTTTAGGCCTGAACTGGATGAAGAGGGCACATTTTAAATGGAACACCCATATATTAGAGAGAACACAGAAGAAAATGGATGGACACAGTTCTGGAAACTATTGTATGAAAAGTAGTTGACAGAGTTAGGACTATTTAAACTGGAGAGTATAAGATTTATGGGTTACATAAGAAGCATCTTCAAATATGTGAATGGCTGGAAGAAATTCTGAGAGATCTGGACAAGCACCTCGTCTTCCAGAACAAGTGGGTTTTGCATTTGTTTCCGTTAGCTGCCCAAGGGGAATTACTGCCCCCACCTTGGTTTATGATAATTTCACAGCTTGGGTATTCTTGGAACTAATGTAATGACAGACCCATGGTGACAAATTCTCCAGGGAAACTTTTTCCCCAGAGCCCAGACCAAGATAGAAAAGCATCCTTATTGTATCCCTGAGCCACTGGGAGTATTTTTCCTGATTCACTCTTTCCTTATGGTAGTCTTTCTAGCTCTATAATATTTTAAAGAGTTGTTCTTCCACAAATGTTTTCTTTGATTGTCACAAGAACTTCAAGTAATACAGATTATTGTCCCCTGGTAATTTGTCTAAGGATACACAAGTAGACAAGACAGGCCTTGAATTAATGCCTTAGGCCAGATGGTGTGATGCCAATTCTTTTGTGTGAATTGCTCTCACTCCCAAGTCCCTGGCACACCCCTTTCCATGTCTGTAAGCTAATATCCTTAGTTGTTTCCTTCAGAAGCTCTAGGTCTCTAATACAGTCTCTGCTCTTACTTGGTGTGTCTGATTGAAATACATCTTAGAGAAGAAGGTAACTGAAAGGAGTCCGGTGACTCTTTGTTGTATTCCATGGCTCAAAGACTATGCATTTGGTACTTGGGTGCTAGATTACAGACACAATCAGTTATATTTGAATCACTGGACTAACCTAGAATAAGCATATTGTGGAAAATAGTAGCACCAGGGAGAAAAATTGGGGCTTGGGTCCATTCTTTCAGACCTTCTTATCAAGGTAAGTAGGATAGGGAGAAAATTTTAGTGGCCAACCAATTAGATGAGAGCAGCAATCATCACAGCAAGTCAAAAGTCTTGAGCTTCTTTAAATGCAGGTTTGCAAAGCTTTCAGTAAGCTCATGTAAATTCCCCCCTCACTCTTTTCTATGTGTCAATCTCAGGTAACTTTGCATACCCATTAGAAAGGTCAGAGCACTATGTAAGGACATAAGAGGTTGCCCTAGTTATCCGCCATAGTCTTTTTTCTGAGGCTACTTCTCTGTATAGGATAGAAAGTGCTGGCCCAGCACTGCAATACAATATCTTGCATTCATTTCTTCCATGTTGATTTCACAGAAAGGCTCTGTGTGCCAATGAGATCACTAACCTTAAGCTGGGAAATAGTCATTAAAAACACTGTATCAGTCTGTTTTTACCAGCTATCACATGTATTCTTTTTTTTTTTTTTTTGCGTTACGCGGGCCTCTCACCGTTGTGGCCTCTCCCTCTGCAGAGCACAGGCTCCGGATGCGCAGGCTCAGCGGCCATGGCTCACGGGCCCAGCCGCTCCGCGGCATGTGGGATCTTCCCGTGTCCCGAACCCGTGTCCCCAGCATTGGCAGGCAGACTCTCAACCACTGCGCCACCAGGGAAGCCCCACATGTATTCTTGTGATAAACACTATTACATATTTTCCCCTAGAATTCACAGAAAAATGTAATAAAATCCAGAAATAATTAGAGGTTGCACAGAATTAAAGAGCCCATTCTGGTTAACAAGAGCCAGCAAATCGTGTCAATAGCCCTTTCATGTCTCTGACCTTCATTATGGTGCAAATATTATGGTGTCATAAAGTGCTAATAATCACTAATTATATTACCTATTAAGGCAAAGGCAAGATGGGATATCCTCATTGTAAGAAATAAAGAGGTTTCTTTAAAATCTCATGACTTTCAAAGCAGTCATGTAATAATGATGTGAATTCCAAGATCTCAGTCATTTCTTTCCAGGGGAAAGTTATCAGAAACAAACAGAATATCAATAAAAGTTTTCAGTCTCAAAGAGTATAAGTGTATAAATATTATAGAAATCACTTTCAGAAGAATGATAAGCATAGTCCTATTCTATTTACCTCAGCTGAAAAACCCAACTAAAACATTAAAACACCAATTACCCCCTCTGATGGCCGGAAGTTTTATAACAGGGAGGTAGGATGACTTCAGTGAAAGTAGCTGCATTTATATGGTGGAAGCTGAGCCAGGACTTGAGCATTCATTCAGGCAACCTTGCCACCTCAGCAGCTCCAAAGCCTGGCCCCTCACTTCTCTGATCCAGAGTAAAATTGTGAAGTTTGTCTATGAAGCTCTCATATGGTTTCACCCATATTCTCAATGGAACTCTCTGGTCCCACTCAGACATTTCTCAGCTCTCAAGAAAACTAATTTTTACTGAAGTGTGATGTTGGAAGTAGTTTCCATATCACCTCTTTACCTCTCCTAGGGGAGTTACATTTAAGCAGGAATCACAATGCTAAGCTAAACATGGAGCAGGAGAGTGTTATTTGTGTGCTCTCTTCTGTGTAAGAAAATATAAAATCATATCTGCCTGTATTTGCAAAAATAAACAATGAAAGAGACAAAAATCTAATGCAAATGGTTACCTATACAGCAAGAGAGGGAACCAGATGGAAAGGATAGGTAGAAGGCAATCCTTTTCTCAATGTGCTATGTTTTGTGATTTTGACTTTGGAAGAGAGATGTGCTGGAGCCAGGTCACACCAGCTAGCAAGAATCAATTGTTAAATTTTCAAGAATTTTGTGAGCCAGTTAGTCAATAGCCATTAATAAAAATTAAATTATATAAACTTAATGTTAGATAAATTACATTAAAAATAAAGATAATCAATACTCAAAACTCATCAACCTGTAATTATTTTACTATTATCTATGCTACAGAGATTATTCTATCTGTATGGTAGAAATAGTATATAATGATATGTGACTGCACATCTCCCAAACTCTGCATTCAATGACATAACTTTGGTAGCTTGAAATCGGTCATGGTAATATCTAAACCATAGAAATGAACGAAATCAGCTCTTTTATCCCAGGGAGCCAGTTGTCAAATATTTACCAGCACATTGTTACTATGGAACCATGTTAATATTCCCATGATTTAAAAGTAAACTTTAAAAAGAGTAATCACTAAAAATAAAAAAGAAACTGAAACAAATTTATCTAACGTATATCATTTAGCTGCCATAATAATAGAAAGAAAAATGATTTCAAGTCACTTTAAAACACAGTGTTTTTTTTAACATCTTTATTGGAGTATAATTGCTTTACAATGATGTGTTACTTTCTGCTTTATAACAAAGTGAATCAGCTATACATATACATATATCCTCATATCTCCTCCCTCTTGCATCTCCCTCCCATTCTCCTTGGATTTATCCTGTATGGGACTCTCTGTGCTTCCTGGACATGATTGACTATTTCCTTTCCCATATTAGGGAAGTTTTCAACTATAATCTCTTCAAATATTTTCTCAGTCCCTTTCTTTCTCTCTTCTTCTTCTGGGACCCCTATAATTTGAATGTTTGCACATTTAATGTTGTCCCAGAGGTCTCTGAGACCATCCTGAATTATTTTCATTGTTTTTCTTTATTCTTCCCTGCAGTAGTTATTTCCACTATTTTATCTTCCAGGTCACTTATCTGTTCTTCTGCCTCAGTTTTTCTGCTATTGATTCCTTCTAGAGAATTTTAAATTTCATTTATTGTGTTGTTCATCACCGTTTGTTTGCTCTTTAGTTCTTCTAGGTCCTTGTTAAACATTTCTTGTATTTTCTCCATTCTATTTCCAAGATTTTGGATCATCTTTACTATCATTACTCTGAATTCTTTTTCAGGTAGACTGCCTATTTCCTCTTCATTTGTTTGGTCTGGTGGGTTTTTACCTTGCTCCTTCATCTGCTGTGTGTTTTTCTGTCTTCTCATTTCGCTTATCTTACTGTGTTTGGGGTCTCCTTTTTGCAGCCTGCAGGTTCGTAATTCCCGTTGTTTTTGGTGTCTGTCCCCTAGTGGTTAAGGTTGGTTCAGTGGGTTGTTTAGGTTTCCTGGTGGAGGGGACTAGTGCCTATGTTCTGGTGGATGAGGCTGGGTCTTGTCTTTCTTGTGGGCAGGATCACATCCGGTAGTGTGTTTTGGGGTGTCTGTGACCTTATTATGATTTTAGGCAGCCGCTCTGCTAATGGGTGGGGTTGTGTTCCTGTCTTGCTAGTTGTTTGATGTAGGGTGTCCAGCACTGTAGCTTGCTGGTTGTTGAGTGGAGCTGGGTCTTAGCGTTGAGATGGAGATCTCTGGGAGAGCTTTATGCTGTTTGATATTATGTGGAGCCAGGAGGTTTCTGGTGGACCAGCATCCTGAACTCGGCTCTCCCACCTCAGAGGCAGAGGCCTGACAGCCGGCAGGAACACGAAGAACCCTGTCAGCCACACGGCTCAGAAGAAAAGGGAGAAAAGCAAGCAAGCAAGCAAGCAAGAAAGAGAGAGAGAGAGAGAGAGAGAGAGAGAGAGAGAGAGAGAGAGAGAGAGGGAGGGAGGGAGGGAGGGAGGAAGGAAGGGAGGAAGGTAGGAAGAAAGGAAGAAAGAGAAAATTATTAAAATAAAAAATTATTAAAAATTAAAAAGTAATAAAAGAAAGAAAGAAGAGAGTAACCAAACCAAAAATCAAATCCACTGGGCTTCCCTGGTGGTGCAGTGGTTGAGAGTCCACCTGCCGATACAGGGACACGGGTTCATGCTCCGGTCCAGGAAGATCCCACATGCCGTGGAGCGGCTGGGCCCATGAGCCATGGCCGCTGGACCTGCGCATCCGGAGCCTGTGCTCCACAATGGGAGAGGCCACAACAGTGAGAGGCCCACGTACCACACACAAAAAAAAAAGGACATAGAAACCTATCTGAAGGGCCTTCTTGGTCATAGATAGAACAGTTTGAATATTTAAAAAATTTTAAGTACATTAAAACTTATCAAATATATTAAATTTCATGAACTCATAATAATAACTTAAATACATTTTTTGTAGTGAAAATAATAAAGGGAGGGGACTTCCCTGGTGGCGCGGTGGCTAAGAATCTGCCTGCCAATGTAGGGGACATGGGTTTGATCCCTGGTCCGGGAAGATCCCACATATGGTGGAGCAACTAAGCCTGTGCGCCACAACTACTGAGCCTGTGCTCTAGAGCCCGCGAGCCACAACTACTGAGCCTGCATGCCACAACTACTGAAGCCCGCGTGCCTAGAGCCTGTGCTCTACAAAAAGAGAAGCCACTGCAATGAGAAGACCACACACCACAAGAAGAGTAGCCCCCACTTGCTGCAACTAGAGAAAGCCCGTGCACAGCAACGAAGACCCAACGCAGGCAAAAAAAAAAAAAAAAAAAAAAAGAAAGAAAGAAAGGAAAATAATTGGGGCAGACAGGAAGTGAGTTGGGTGGAAGCTGAGGGTCTCCTCCAACTTCCTCCTTAATCAGACCCTGTTCTTTGTGGACCAGGTGGCATGAAGGCAGGCGGACCAGCACTTCTCTGTTCCTCTTTAGCCTTTGGCCTCTGCACCTATGTTTCTTCCCTCCACAGCTAGAGTCTTTCAGATTAGATTACCACCTATTACAAAAGGGTAATATAACACAGGATAGAAGATATACATAGGGCAAAGTCAGAGGATAGAGTGCAGTGTCCATGCCTTCTCTAAGCCTGCTACTCTGCCCAAATCCCCATGTGTTCACCAATCTGGAAGCTCTTAAATACAATTTTTAAAAGAAACTCACTGATTACCTTTAGAGAATGCTAGTGAAACAGCTAATTGTTCTGAAAACTGAAAAACATAGGAAGACAGCACTTATTCTTCCTTTTCTTTATGAACTATACTATTAGGTAGCAAACTGGATAAGGCAGAAAGGATCCTTTAAAATAATTCCATCTAACAGATGCAGAAGTAGTGAGAGAATTAAATATCCTCAGTTTATAACCCTTAATATGATAATGGCTCTAGGACTTGAATATCAATGATTGATGAAACAGTTAAGTGGAAGGCTGATGGACACCATACATCAGATAACAAAGGATAGTGTTCTCTAAGACATGGCAAATAAATGAGGTGAACCCTACAATTGCCACAGTTTGAGATTACCTTGAGAGAGTTTCCAGGCCACAGGTCAGGGAGACTGAAGCCAAGTGAATCTTGGTAGATTCCTTGAGTAAAGGAGTAAAAGTACTTGGTATTATCTCAGTAGTAGAAAATAATTAGCTTTAGACTGAACATAGCTCTTGTCCTGCCTACAAGTCATAAAAAGCAAGATCTGAAAAGATCAAACTGTTTCCAAATAATTTAACTGTGTCCCAGAACAAAGCTCAAGCATATTTATGGGAATATAAAAACATCCAGCACCCAACAAGGCAAAACACAATGTCTGGCATCCCACCAAGCAGGCATGCAAAGAAGCAGGAAAATATGACCCATAATGAGGAGAAAAATCAATCAAAGCAGGCTCAAAACTGACACAGAAGTTAGAATTAGCAGACAAGCACATTAAAGCAGTTTTTATAACTGTATTCCAAATGTTCAAAAAGTTAAGTAGAGATATAGAAGGTAATTTTGAAAAGACCCAAATTAGACTTCTGCATATGAAAACTACAATGTGTGAGGTAAAAACAAACAAACAAACAAACAACACTGGATGAGATTAAATATAGAGGAGACACTGCAGAAGAAAAGATTACTGAACTTGAAGAGATAGCAATAGAAACTATCCAAAATAAAACACAAAGAGAAGAGGGAATTTTACAAAAATGATCCTTAGTGAGCTGTGGGCCAGTTCCAAGTGGTCTAATTAACACTTGTGTAATTGAAGTCCTTGAAGAAGAGAAAAGAGAGGGGTGGGAAAGAAGAAATGTTTGAAGAAATCATAGCCAAAAATTTCCCAAGTTTGATGAAAACGATAAACTATAGTTGCAAAAACCTCAATGAACCCTAAGCATAAGAAAAAAACCACATCAAAGCACATTATTGTGCTCAAAATCAGCAACAAAGGGGGAAATTTTAAAGCAGCCGGAGGGGAGGAAAAAAGGTATGTTATGTACTGAGAAAAAAATAAGGATGATGGCAATTTTCTCACTGGAAACAAGGTAAACAAGAAGATGGTGAGTAACATCCTTAAAGTAGTGAAAGAAAACACCATCATCCTAGAATTCTATATGCAGCAAAAATATAGTAAACACAGCTATCATTCTCAAAATTTTACTCTTGACTCTGTAAATCCTCCCTCCTGCTAGCCCTTGTCACTCCCTTGCCCTCAGTTCCGAGGCAGTCACTGATCCTTTCTCTGTCACAACTGATTTGTTTTCATTCTCTAGAATTTTATATAAAAGGAATCATATGGTATGTATGATTTTGTCTGACTTCTTTCACTGGACATTATTTTTTGAGATTTATCCATGTTGCGTGTATGAATGGCTCACTCCTTTTCATTGTTGAGTAGTGTTCCATTTTCTGAATATGCCACAATTTATCCATTTGTCTGTCAATGGAGACTTTGTGTTGTTTCCAGTTTTGGCTATTACAAATAAAGCTGCTATGAACATTCCTCTATTACATATGACTTCCTTTCTTTTGAATAAATACCTAGGAGTGGAATGGCTGCATCATATAGTAGGTGTATATTTAACATTTTATGAAACTGCCAAGCTATTTTTGAAAACTTCTCAATGACCTTGTAAGGTAAGAATAATTACTCCCAGTGATGAGGAAATTCAGACTCAACAATATTATATTGATTTGCTCAACGTCACTCAGCTAGTAAGTGGTAAAACCAACCAAGCAACAAACAAAGAAAACAAAACAAAACTTAGTTCTCCCAACTCTTCACTTCCAGTAAGCTTCCATCAGCCCATAGACATTCCTGAAAGCCTAAAGTCTCACCACTTATCTTGCCAGGATTGACAGATTGTTACTAGAGAAATAGGGGTTTGGAGACCTGCTGTTAGGACAGTGTTTCAAGATTCATTCCACGAAATTTTAGTCTACAAGGTTCCATGGCCAAGGAAGCTCAGGAACCCATTAGCCTCCTCTTGTGTAAATACATCATTCCATTAAAATATGAAGGATATGAGAAATTCTGTAGTAACAAAACCCATTTATATTTGTTTAATCAACTATTTTCTAGATATATAACAATAATAAACGTGCTAGAGATGAGATAAACTTAACAAAATTTGAGTTAGGACTTGCTAGTCAGGATAACAGTACAGGCTCCTTTTACCTGGTCCCTGAGGCATCATGAAAGACACAAGCAGAGCCACAAGTCTTGAAGAAGTAAAACTCCTGCACCCAGGCATCAAAGTGAGGTCTCTATATTGATTGCCTAGATATCAGAATAAAATAATTTTATTTTTATACTGAATTAAAACCTTTTGGAGCTTGTTAATTTCAAGCTGAGTTATTCTTTGACATTTTGAACTTCACTAAAAGAAAGAAAACTTTCAAGCCATTTCAGAGCAGAAGAACAAACTATCAAGTTGTAAGGACATGTCTTCTCTTGGGTTCCTGTAGATTATGGGGCCTCAATGCAATTAAGTGAAGTTGAAAGAGTTAAGAACAATTTGTTGATTTCAATGGCCTTTGTCTGCAGGGACCAAATTCTATTAAACACTATGCTCCAAGTTGTATTTCTGTTTTAGAAACAAGGCACCAAATCCTTATTTTTTTTAACATCTTTATTGGAGTACAATTGCTTTACAATGGTGTGTTAGTTTCTGCTTTATAACAAAATGAATCAGCTGTACATATACATATATCACCATATCTCCTCCCTCTTGGGTCTCCCTCCCACCCTCCCTATCCCACCCCTCTAGGTGGTCACAAAGCACCGAGCTGATCTCCCTGTGCTATGCGACTGCTTCCCACTAGCTATCTATTTTACATTTGGTACTGTATATATGTCCATAAGGCACCAAATCTTGATCAGACTGCCCAGGTTGACTCTTTAACCTGCTACTGTCCTTGTTTTGACTGTGATTTTTTCCTTCCATAAAGGAATTTGCCCCAAATTTAAACGGTATTGCAAAATCCAGGAAGAATTAGTTTACCACTTCTTCCTGTCCACTCACATTGTCAATCACATCACAGAATGATGAAGAGGTGGGCAGAAGGGTGGCAGAAGGCTGTGTAGCAGCCTCCTCTTTGAGCAGGTTATTCTCCATTTGCCACTTAGATCCATTCTCTGGTCTTCTCCTTCCTGCTCTGTGCCCAAGGAGGCTGACCTCCACTGACTTCATCACTCCTATTCCCTTTCCCTCTGGCTTCTGATTGGGATTAGCCAGTGGGAAATGCCAACAAGATATTACTTCAGGACTCCTTCTGCCACCCCCAGGGACCTTTCTTGCCTGGCTGTGCTTCAGCTGAGGTTTCCTTCCCCTCCCCTCAGCCACACTCCTGTCGGGCAATCACCCTCCCACAGCCATACAGCTCCACTCAGGTTCTGGCTCACTTCACCTCCCCTGGTCCCTTCAGGCTTAGCAATGCTAATGGCTTCACAGTGCTGCTAACCCTGTGCTTCACTGTCCCCTATCTTTTCCCTTGACCCTGATCTCACTTCTGTCAATAGTCCCCTTATTAAACTTCCACCCCCTTTGAGCGTGCCAGCTGTTTCCTGCTGGTATTCTGACACATACTCCTGTTCTGATGTCAAAATTCCTACCAAATTTCTCAACATCATGTTATGGTTGAAAGTTGGGATATGAAAGTCTTTCAAATTAGAAGTCCTGCTTTGAAACAGGAATCTTTTTAAATGTAGAAGTTTAACATGACTAAAGGTATTTGATACTAAAATGGTGGATCCTTATCTTTTTTCTCAGTGCATCTTGGGAAAGTATTCAACTAATTAGACTAGATGTCAAAAGTGTATTTTGTCTCCTGACTTTTCAAGGTATACTCATGAAAAGTTCTGGGACATGCTGGTTCCAACTTGGGCCTTCTTCTCCCCATCTACACGGTCTTAAGACTCCACTGAATAAAGGCCCGAGTCAATTTGCTTTCTTTACTTCCAAACACATCTGCTAAACTGGGGGAAGTCAAAGAAGCTGGTATTCTAACACTCCACACCGCCTGCCAAATTCTTTTTTTCCATTTCATCCCTATTCTCTTTCCCACCCCTTTTCATTTCCTATAAAAAGGGTTTTTCTTCCTTTCCCTTCCAGTTTCCCTCTTATTATTTGATGACCTAAATTCCAAGGCTGTAAGTCTCAATCATATGTGAGGTGTGTCACAGTAATGTATAACTGATGAGAACTAAAGCTCTCAAATTTGCAAATATTTTAAATTTAAAATATTCAGTTGAGTGGATTCAAGATTACTCCCCCAAATAACATAACTCTCAATCATCTAAAATCCATAATGCTGTCTTGAATGGGAGAAAAAATGTGGAATTACCACTAATGTATCAGGAATTAAGTGTAACTAGCAGTCTTGCCTATCCATTACTGATCTACATTTAATAGCCCTGACCATTACAAATAATTGTAGTGCTTTATTTCTGCACACAAAAATTGTTTTTGATTCATTAAAACCTGGGCATGCCTGTGGGAGTGTCAAATATTTACATGTCATCCATCAAGTGAGCTGTAGTACAAAAATGTTGGAGCACAGCTGCTCCAGGAAACAACTAAGACAAATCCCATTACTGTGGGAACTCCCCAATGGAAGCCTTTATATGATTTGAGAGAAACTCTCTATTGTAATAATTGCATTATTATATGCATGGATCTTGAATGCGTCCTGTCTTTTCTGCAATATCTGTTCTTTAAGGCCATTTTATTTTCTGTAGCATCTGAAAAAAATTCCAGACAGGGTAAGGTTGTTACTTAGTCATTTTGCCTCATCTCTTACTTTCTCTCAAGTGGAACAAAGTAAATTACCCTATTTTCAATCTTTTGAACTCATCAGTCCAGACTTTATGATGTTGACACATTATAATTGCTTGCACATAATGTGTATGCTGACATTAATTTTTTTCAAGCAAAGAGGAAAATGCAATTTAATGGGACCCATTATTAGGATGCTGGGCTGTGTCTGCACCCACCGTGCAAAGGAACACGCTAACAAAGATAAAAGATACATGTGATTCTTGCCTTGAGGACTGTGGAACTAAGCTTTTTATTGCTGTTTGAGGTTTTAGATTAATGCTTCCCTCTCCTCCCTTGATTTTAGTGGCTTTGACATCTCAAAAGAACAGGTGGAGGTGGGGGGATGGGTAAAGGAAAAGTTACAAGCAGGCAGGTGGAAACGGTCTTCAGCCTTATTTTGTAGAACCACCTAAGTACATGTCAACCCACTACCTAGAATTAATTTGTTTTTTAGTGATAAATTTAAACAATATTTAGCACTTCATTTTCACAGGTAGAGCTATTCTCCTCAGTATTCAAGGGGAACGCCAAGCCTGTGTTGAAAAGTAGTTGTGCACATGGTTTCCAAATTGCAGTGTATGGTTTGTTTTCCCCACAAGCTGACATCAGGAGGTGCAGTTCTGAGAAAGGACTTATCAGGGCCTGGCTTGACTGGTTGCAGCGGAGGCCTGGGAAGAGCCCACTCTGTAAGGAGGGCCCTGGCTGAGAAGGGCCAGCCAGGTAGGCTCCAATGAGTAGCAGACTCAGGGAAGGGGCTAGCGTGGCAGGCAGGACATTGTGACATGTGGGTCATGTTACAGATTGGAGGTATTGTTGAGATCAGCAAATCGCATCAGAGAGGGCCAGCAGAGCACATTCCCACAAGAGCACTGCGATGGGAAATCAGGGAGGGACAGGTCTAACAAAGCTACACACAGGACAGCGGCACAGGGGATACTGTCTTCCTACAGCTAAGCCCTGGAGCATGTGGGAGGGAAAAGACAGAGCCAGGCCTAAAGGGACTGGGACCAGACAAGTGGATCAGGTGCTAGAACCAGAAGAGTCCTATTTTCAGAACTGGGTGAAAACTGGGAACTGGGGCTCAGATATGGATCCTATTATTAAAGTGGGACATGAGAGCAGAGTTGGAGAAGCAGTAAAGCCAGCAATGCAAAAGCCAGAGTTTCAGGACACAGCTCATTTATCCCTTCTGCTTCAAGTCTGATTTGATCCTGAAAGTGAAGGCTGTGTCTTCAAACCTGCAGAACCTCCTTTCTCAGGGCTTTAAAAAAAAAAAAATAATAATTATTATTATTATTATTTTGTCCCCTAAATTTGCCTATGACACATAGCATTAGTCAGGATTCTTGAAAGCAGGTGACAAAAATCCAATTAAAATTAGCTTTAGGCAATCGCAATGAGAGGAATTTACTGGTTCATGTAACTGGAGAATACAAGGGTGGATCTGGCATTATAAATACTGCTGGATCCGGGGGCTTAACACTGTCCCTCAAGCTCTTTTCATCATTCACTTCTACTTGTCTCTGCCTAGTGGTGGGCTGGAAATGTTCAACAACTAGGTCTCTGAAGAAAAAGAATGTATGCATGCCTATACATACATAAGCTTACTGTAAATTTCACTACTCTAAAGGATGTTTAGCACAATTTACTACTAATAACAAAATATATCATCCTCTTTATATAAATATGATACAGCTAATTTATTCTCATAGAATGCTTTTGTTGATTTTTGTCAAACTCTTGTACTTGTAGCCAAATGTCGTGGTTACTGAAGAATGAGTGTAGTTTTGACTTGAATGTTAGCTGCTATTTTCATTAATACGAAAGACAACGTTATGGACTGAATTGTGTCTCCCCACCCTAAACTCATGTTTGAAGTCATTTATGGACTCAATGTGTCTCCCCAAAATGCATATGTTGACGTGTGAACCTCTAATGTGATGGTATTAGGAGGTGGGATCTTTGGGAGGTAATTAAACTTGGATGAGGTCAGGAAGGTGGGGTCCTTATGATGGAATTAGTGTTCTTATAAGAAAAGAAAGAGACTAGAGCTCCTCCCACAGCCACACCCACCCCTCCACCAAATGTAAAGACACAATGAGAAGGTGGCTATCTGCTAGCCAGGCTCTCATTGGAACCTGATCATGCTGGCATTCTGATCTCAGACTTCTAGCCTCCAGAAGTATGAGAAAATAAATAGTGTTTAAGCTACCAGTCTATGGTATTTTGTTACAGCAGCCTGAGTCAACTAAGACAAAGCCCTAACTCCCAATGTGACTGTACTTGGAGATAGGGCCTACAAGGAGGTAATGAAAGTTAAATGAGGTCATAATCAATCCTAATCTGATAGGACTGGTGCCTTAAAAGAAGAATAAGAAATGGGCAGAAGACCTAAATAGACATTTCTCCAACGAAGACATACAGATGGCCAATAGGCACATGAAAAGATGCTTATCATTGCTAACTATTAGAGAAATGCAAATCAAAACAACAATTAGGTACCACTTCACACCAGTCAGAATGGCCATCATTAAAAAGTGTACAAATAATAAATGCTGGAGAGGGTGTGGAGAAAAGGGATCCCTCTTATACTGTTGGTGGGAATGTAAATTGGTACAATCACTATGGAAAACAGTATGGAGGTTCCTCAAAAAACTAAAAAGAGAGTTGCCAAATGATCCAGAAATCCCACTCCTGGGCATATAACCAGACAAATCTATAATTCAAAAAGATACATGCACCCCTATGTTCATAGCAGCACTATTTACAATAGCCAAGACATGGAAAAAACCTAAATGTCTTTCAACAGAGGAATGGATAAAGAAGATGTGACACATATATACAATGGAATATTACCCAGCAATTAAAAATAATGAAATAATGCCATTTGCAGCAACATGGACGGACCTCGAGATTATCATATTATGCAAGTGGTTCAAAGACAAATACCTTATGATATCACTTATATGTGGAATCTAAAAAAATGACACAAATGAATGTATCTACAAAACAAAAACAGACTCACAAATATAGAGAATAGACTTGCCAAGGGGAGGGGGTTGGGAGAGGGATGCATTGGGAGTTTGGGATTAGCAGATGCAAACTATTATACATAGGATGGATAAACAACAAGGTCCTACTGTACAGCACAGGGAACTATGTTCCATATCCTGTGATAAACCATAATGGAAAAGAATATGAAAAAGAATATATATATATGTATAACTGAGTCACTTTGCTGTAGAGCAGAGGTTAAACACAACATTGTAAATCAACTATACTTTGATAGAATTTTTAAAAAAGAATAAGATATCCTTTTCTCTCTCTCTTTCTGCATGCACACACAGAAGTCATGTGAGCATATAGTGAGATGGAGGCTACTTACAAACCAAGAAAAGAGGCCTTAGAATGAAACCTACTTTGTTGACATGTTGATGATCTTGGACTTCCAGCCTCCAGAACTGTGAGAAATACATTTTTGTTGTTTAAGCCATCCAGTCTATGGTATTTTGTTATGGCAGCCTAAGCTAACACAGATAAGATGAAAGTGAAACAATAAATATGTATGTGGGAACTCCTTTTACAAAGCCTGATTTTGCTGAATCAGACTATAATTTTTGAATACCTGGATAGTATTTCCTCATTTCTTTATGCTATGTAATATACCTTCCTTAGACATGACACACTTTTATGTTTAATCTGTATAATTAACATTTGCTCTACAACTTTAGAGACAGGATTAGCAAACTATGCCTGTGGTCCTAATCTGTCTTGTAGCTTGTTTTTCTAAATAAAGCTTTATTGGAGCGCAGCCACATTCATTTGTTTATGTATTGTCTATATGTGCTTTTGTACTGCAGTGGTACAGGTGAGTAGTTTTGACAGATGATATGGCCTGCAAAACCTGAAATGTTTATTATTTGGTCCTTTACAGAAAAATTTGGCTGACCTCTGATCTCAAAAATCAATAAAACAAAAAATCCAGCCTTGATTTGTAGTGTTTATCAATTTCTATAGTATAAATACTCCCACACTGGCTAATTTCAATCTACCAATGTAAATATCACCGAACACAGAACTGGGAAGAGATGTGCAGTAATGCACCATTATCTAGTACTACCACTATTTAGAGAACAATAGCTGTAAATAGTCCCAAGAGCACAGATAATAATAAAATGTAGTAAAATAATTAGGAAGAAATGAGTTTTGAATAGGTATTACCTTTGTTTTTAATTGTAATTTACTTAAGTGTATGTTTATATAATGTAGTTTTTAGTAATGACTGTCTTTAAAAGGGAACCCTCCTACATTGTTGGTGAGAATGTAAATTGGTACAGTCATTATGGAAAACAGTATGGAGTTTCCTCAAAAAACTAAAAATAGAGTTATCATATGATCCAGTAATCTCACTCCTGGGCATATATCCTGAGAAAACCATAATTCAAGAAGATACATCACCCCAATGTTCATAGCAGCACTATTTACAATAACCAGCACAGAAGCAATCTAAATGCGCATCGACAGATGAATGGATAAAGAAGGTGTGGTATATATACACAATGGAATACTACTCAGCCATAAAAAAGAATGAAATAATGTCATTTGCAGCAATATGGATGGACCTAGAGGTTTTCACACTAAGTGAAGTAAGTCAAATACCATATGATATCACTTATATGAGGAATCCAAAATATGACACAAATGAACTTATTTACAAAACAGAAACAGACTTATAGACATAGAAAACAAATTTATGGTTACCAAAGGAGAAAAGGGATGGGGGAGGGATAAATCAGGAGTTTGGGATTAGCAGATACAAAGTATTATATATAAAATAGATAAACAACAAGGTCTTACTGTATAGCACAGGGAACTATATTCAATATTGTATTATAACCTATAATGGAAAAGAATATGAAAAAGAATATATATAAAGAATATGAAAAAGAATTATATATTATTTATATATCTATAAAACTGAATCACTTTGCTATACAACAGAAACTAACACAATGTTGTAAATCAACTATATTTTAATAAAAAAAAATTTAAAATAAAAACTAAAAACTAGGACTTTCCTGGTGGCGCAGTGGTTAAGAATCCGCCTGCCAATGCAGGGGACATGGGTTTGAGCCCTGGTCTGGTAAGATCCCACACGTCACGGAGCAACAAAGCACGTGCACCACAACTACTGAGGCTGCGCTCTAAGCCCGTGAGCCACAACTACTGAAGCCTGTGTGCATAGAGCCCATGCTCTGCAACAAGAGAAGCCACCACAATGAGAAGCCTGCACACCACAACGAAGAGTAGCCCCCGCTCACCACAAGTAGAGAAAGCCCACACACAGCAACGGAGACCCAACACAGCCCAAAATAAATAAATTAAATACATTTATTTAAAAAATAAAAAGAAAAGAGAATAAAAAGTAACAAAAAATGGCTGCCTTTAACTACTGGTTCATAAAATTTCATGAAAATTTAAGAGTTGGCTCTCATGAGTCAGTTTGAGCTGGCTGTAACATACCACTATCTCTGCTTCACGTGCTGACCTCACTCTCCTCTGTAGGCAACAGGCTCCTATGGCCAGATAATTGGTACCTGGCTGCCCCAAGCCTACATCTTACAGCCTATCATAATAAAGATGAAAAATTCTTGAACCTCAAATACACAAATCTCATCAGTCCCTGAACTAATCACTTTGGACCAAAGACTAGGGAGGGTACAATGATGGATAATCTCACCAGGACCACATGGAATAAAGGGGGGTTATTTCTTTTTTGTAAAAAGGGGTTCTGGGTATATAAAAATTGACTTAGTTCCTTGCAATTCCATTTACCTTACTCCAAAATGCTTTCCATGGTGTACCAAGAAATAAATATAACATCTGGATGAGTTGTGTTAGGGGCAAAGTACAATTGAGACAAGTACTACCCTAGATGTGGACATCGTTACTCTACTAATGCAACTTTACAATGCATTGACCACCCATGGTCCCAAATAAAATTTATTGGCTTCTTTAATCTGGTCTGTGTTGACATTCTTTTCAGTGTAAACACTCGACATTTTTCACAAGACCTGCTCCTAAGATATTTTCCCCATGATCTGGATTTGAAAAACCAGATCATGGGGAAAATACCTGACTTTTTTTCAGGTCCAGTGTGGGAATTTATATTTCTTTTCTCAGATATCATTTATTTCACCCCACTTTATCAACTGATTGTGACACTATCATATTTTGACTCTGCTATCTGGTATATTATTCCTACCACCTTTATTTTGCTTATATATTATAATTCTTTATGTTTTTCATGTCTTCATCCTAGTCATCTTTAAACAATTGTTAATAGGACAGATTCCTTTGAGATACTCTTTGAAGCTTCTTTTCACATTGCCATCCGTCCACAAGTCATTATTCTTTCCAATGAGTATTTAAGTTATTACAAATCCAATCCATGCATCATTATTGTGCAGAAGCTCTGTCTTGTGCATAAAGAGATCAGGAGGAACCAATGTCATAGCCAACTATATTTACTTCTTTGAACAACAGTCTAAAAGAACTGTATGCAATTAATATGACTAGGATTTTGTTTCCTCTGAGAAACAACTAGGATTAGCAATTTATGATGTTGACTATGATTCTAAAGTAGGTCATAGCAAGATATGTAAGACCCTTTTCTAGGAGATAAAAATCTAAGTTGCAAAAATGGAAGAGACCATGTAATGATCACCAAATTTCTATGAGTAATTCCTTTGTCTAGAGGTCACCTGAATTGAGTCTGATAAAGCATAGTGAGGAAACTACCCACTGAAACTGCCTAAGATGAGTTGACAATAGGTGGTGATGGCTTTATAGCTCACCATTTCTGCCCTAGGGCTCTTAATAAAAGGAGTCAAATACCTCCTTTCCTTGTGGTAGTTGCTTGACCATGCCCTGGAGTTCTTGTGTGTTTGAGCCTGGTAAGGGTTGTTGTTGGCAATGGGTAGGGAGTGGTCTCCTGGACTTCATGTACAATCCAGTGAAAAAGTTCACCTGTAGTAGAAATGTCTTTAAGTAGTCTGAGTAACATTTATTATTGTTAAAATTATCTTAGAGAAAAAAGAAGGTAGTAAAAAATTATTCATTTATTCAAGTAAAAAAAAAAGACAACATTGATTTCTGAAATTTTCTCATTGATTTTACAAAGAATCAAACTTGGCATAGCCATGGGGCAGAGTGAGTCAGTATGGGGCTTGGGGGTATCTCTTATTCTGACAAAGCTGTACAACAAAGCAGGTCCCAGAATTGAACTACATTTTCTTCTGGTTGCTGCTGTTACAATTCTCACTCGAGGTAACAGGGGCCTTGTGTCTAGCTTGCTTATGAGGGAGAGTCACAAGGTAGCAAGAAGTCTCCAAGGAAAATGTCATAGCTCATGTGTCAAAATAGTGTCTTGCTCCATCAGCATATATAGGCTGATTCTTGCTAGTCTGAAAAGATTGCATCACTTTTTTAGGTGCCCTTCACTTTGTGTCCCAGCTTGCATCTTTTCCACATAGCCTTTCAAAATCAGAAGTCCTCAGAGTATCTATGCACCTCATTGGTCTCTATGGCCATCTCCCCATTCTCTTTCTACTCGAGATCATTTCTAATTACCTTCTCAGTGTTTAACTTGGTAGAACCTCCTTCTCTCTTTTAGTCATATTCCTTCTTAGTCTCAGATGATGGATCACATGTACATTTCCTTTGAACCTTCTACAGGTTCCTTTCTTACAATTCAGGGAAGTGCTTAGCCACTCACAACTTCTCCCCCTTTGTTATCATCATGTACTGGAACCACTTTCCCTCATGACTCCTGCCATTTCCATAGCCCTGACCAGTCTTCCAGGTTGGCTAGAAGTACAGCCAACACAGTTGTTTCCTCATTGTTTTTCCTACCCTAGCAGGAGAAACTGTCAGCAAGCTAAGCCAAGGATTTATTAGATGTTCCTCTTTGGGTAGGATGACACATGCAGAAGCAGTATGGTATCTTCTAACTCTCTCCTAATAAATATAGCCAATGTGTCCTTCTGAATTTCATGCAGGGTTTTATACCTTCTCAACAGATCTCTTCCATTAGATACTTTCCTGAACTAGATTTCCCTTCCAAAGCCCCATTCCTAGTTGACAGTCTATTCCATTGGGATTTTGTAACACCAATGGTGTCATATTTACTTTTCTCTGTGAAAAGGTCATATTCATTTTACCTACTACCTATGCTCTATAAAGTTATTTATCTTTATGTTACTGCATTAATGAGTACCTGACACATGATAAGTAGTCAATAAAGGTGAGTTGAATAGAAGTAAGTAGGTATAGACACATATGAAGGCTTAAATAATTTTTAAGACTCTTCCCCTTAGCTGTATTTTCTTGAGAATAACTAGGCTCCTTCTTTGTTATTTTTCTTTTCTCCACATGTCATGGACTTACGTTTATGAGTTTATAGATTCTGGAACTTGTGTTTGCAGCCCTAATATGTGGGCTTACTAGGATTCACAAGTACCTTCTTGCTCTCCCTCAAAGAACAACATAGCATTGATACACAGTGAGCCCTAAATAGAAAGCCAAAGGTGAAATTTCATCATAAAACAGCCAAAGAACATTACTATATATAAAATAGGTAACCAACAAGGACCTACTATATAGCACAGAGAACTACACTCAGTAACCTATAAGGGAAAAGAATCTGAAAAAGAATATATATATTATATATATATGTATTATATTTATTATATATATATATATACACACATATAACTGAATGACTTTGCTGTACACCTGAAACTAACACAATATTGTAAATCAACTATACTTCAATAAACAAAACAAAAAAACAGCCAAAGAACCAGGATTCCCATTATTCCTTCACAACAAAAAGACCTTTTTTTAAAAAATGCTTTATTTCAAGTTGTCCTATGAGAAATGTACTTACTATTCAGAAGGCTGTCTTGTATATTTGGGCCTGAAAGAAACAGGAGAGAAGAGGGAAAAGAGAAGTTTGAAGATTCAAAGGTTTTATCCTAAGATATAGGGAACTCCCTGGTGGCCCAATGGTTAGGACTCTGGGCTCTCACTGCCAAGGGTCTGGGTTCAATCCCTAGTTGGGGAACTAAGATCACACAAGCTGGGCGTCATGGCCAAAAAAAAAAAAAGAAAAAAAGATTAAGATATAAACAAGCCACTGTGGACAGTGTTCCTAAGAGACATCTATAAGTAACTTTTATAGGTAAATCATCAAGAAGCTAATTGAAGATTCAGAAAGAGTTAATTGTTCCCACCCACAGAGAGAAAAATGGCATGGCAATGCAGAGAATAGAACAACTATTGTTTTAGGTTTAGAAATGAGTAGGTAAGTCAGAAAGGAAACATGATATTTTAAAATAGGTTGAAGAAGAAAAGAAGGACTGGAAGGAATAGTGGAAATATGGCAAGTATCTGGCCAGAGGAACAAGTTCAGAGTACTGCTTGTGGCCAGAACACACTGTTTCTTCCTTGTTCCTCATCGGCAAATGGTGTCTTTTAGAGTACATGTTTTTACAGACCGGTGTTCCAGGAAAGCATTTGGTCTCAGAGCAAAAAAATTACTGGAAATACTAAAAAGGAAACCTTACACGATTCAGAGTGAACTTCCAAGTTATTAATTGAAGAAATGTCACCGTCAGGCCCATGTCTAAATTTCCTCTGTTACTGATGATGCTGTCTGATGATACTTGTTTTCAACAATTTCCCTCTCCCTGCCTGCTGTCCAGGGGCGTCGGCAGAGCCCAGTCCTTGGCTTACTGCTCTTCCCTCTTGACACACTCTCTCTGAAGTCTCATTGCTGCCCACAAAATTCAGCACCCCTTTCTCTAGAGTTGACACCCAAGACTTTATCTCTAGTCCAGACTCATACCCACCACTTCCATCCTCATAACTGTGATGGATATTGGGTGCTTCCCACCTCCACATCGTGCTGTGACCTCAAACTCCTCAGTCAAACTCATGTTGCATCTTTCTGCCCTGCCACGTGGCCCTTCTCCTTGGCAGGTAGGGAGGACACCCAGAATTAATTGGTGTACAAGGGGCAGAGAAAAGGTGTTGCTAGGTGCAAGTAGGGACTTAACTGACACATGGAAGAATGTTCCTTGATGCTTGAGGACTGTCTTTTCTGGGCTCTTATCCTGAGGTCTTAACTCTTCCCAGAATCAGTCCATTAGTCTGACCCTGCCTGGTAATTCTTCACTTTGTTCATAAGTCAGTATACCATTAAATGAAGAAAGAGAGTATATATTATATATGTTTGTACATTCATAGAATACTTCCAGACAGACATACAAGAAATTAGTAAAAATATTGCCTCTAACAAGAGAAATTAGTTAGTTGGGGGCAAGAAGAGAGAGACTTACTTGTCAATTAAACCCTATTATATAGAGGGTTTTTTTTTAAACCATTTACATGTATTATGTACTTTAAAAATTAAATGAAAAATTATGTGCTCTATGGCCCAACGGCCATCATTTGTTCAATCAAAAAATAATCAAGGGACTTCCCTGGTGGTGCAGTGGTTGAGAGTCTGCCTGCTGATGCAGGGGACACGGGTTCGAGCCCTGGTCTGGGAAGATCCCACATGCCGCGGAGCGACTAGCTCCGTGAGCCACAAATACTGAGCCTGCGCATCTGGAGCCTGTGCTCCGCAACGAGAGGCCGCGATAGTGAGAGGCCCGCGCACCGCGATGAGGAGTGGCCCCCACTTGCCGCAACTAGAGAAAGCCCTCACACAGAAACGAAGAGCCAACACAGCCATAAATAAATGAATAAATAAATAAATAATTTAAAAAAATAATCAAGTACCTACTGTATGCCATCCTATGTTGAATAAGTAAAAATAGAATTACCATATGATCCAGCAATTCTACTTCTGGGTATAGTACCCAAAAAATTTGAAAGAAAGGACTTGAAGACATTTATACACCTATGTTCACAGCAGCATTATTCACAATAGCCAAAACGTAGAAGCAACTTTAGTGTCAATGAATGGATGAATGGGTAAAAAAAAAAAAGTGATCTATACATACAATGGAATATTATTCAGCCTTAAAAGGGAAGTAAATTCTGGCACATTCTACAACATGGGTGAAACTGGAGGACATTATGCTGAGTGCAATAATCTGGTCACAAAAAGACAAACACTGTTTGATTCCACTTACATGGTACCTAGAATAGTCACATTTCTAGAGACAGAACACAGAATTATGCTCGCCAGGGGCTGGGGAAGGGGAATGGGGAGTTATATGATGGGTATAGAGTTTCAGTTTTGCAAGATAAAAAGAGTTCTGCAGGGCTTTCCTGGTGGCGCAGTGGTTGAGAATCTGCCTGCCAATGCAGGGGACACGGGTTCGAGCCCTGGTCCGGGAGGATCCCACATGCCGCGGAGCAACCAAGCCCGTGAGCCACAACTACTGAGCCTGTGCGTCTGGAGCCCGTGCTCTGCAGTGAGAGGCCACGATAGTGAGAGGCCCGCGCATCGCGATGAAGAGTGGACCCAGCTTGCCTCAACTAGAGAAAGCCCTCGCACAGAAACGAAGACCCAACACAGCCAAAAATAAAAAAATAAAAAAATAAAAAAATAAAAAAATAAAAAAATAAAAAAATAAAAAAATAAAAAAAAGTTTCCACATCTTCTCCCAATGTTGAAAAAAAAAAAAAAGAGTTCTGCAGGTGGGTGTCATGGTGACAGCACAGCTTCGTGAGTATACTTCATGCCACTGAGCTGAGAGATGTTTAAGACGGTACACTTCACAGTCTCTGGGTTTTGCCACAATCTTAAAAAGTCAATAAGTCAAGTTCAGAGGGTGAGGAAAACAAAAGGAGGTGACAGGACAGAGGCAACGGGGTGGGTCATAGAGGGGGGGTCGGAAGAGGCCTCCCTGAGGAGAGGCCACCTGAACATGATGGCAATCATGGAAACGCACCAGCCAGTAAAAGGTCTGGGGCAGCACGTCAGGCAGAGTGGGCAGCAGTGTGAAGACCCCCAGGTGGGAAAGAGCTTTGAGTGCTTGAGGGGCAGGAAGAAGGCAGAAGGAAGCAGGGCAGGCCTGGCCCAGGGCGCTGAGGGGCGCTACCTCACAATTCCAGCCAGTGCTTGCAGTCACCTCACCACCCTGTCCTTCCTCTTTCTCATAGACGGCTTCGAATTCCTCACAACCCCCTCCCCCTTCTTGCAGGAAATCAAGATTAAAATGTCTTTCTGACGAGTTTTCTCAAGAATCTAAAAGGGGGCCCATGTGGAGGCCTAAGGCCTGGGATGATCCCAGGTCCAGAAATGCGTGTGGGCAGCGGGTACCAGTTTGACTCAGTTCTGAGGATCAGAAGACCAGCTTTTGAGTTTAAGCAGATGCTTTCTAACTGTGTGCCTTTTAGTTATTTTGCATTGCTGAAGCTCAGTTTCTCCATCTGTCCGAGGGGATGCATTCTAATACTTCCCTCACAGGGTTATTGTGAGGATAAAATGAATTATGAATAACTAGTAGTAAACTAATGCTATTTATGTTAGTTATTATGAGAGCATTGATTTTCGGGTACTGTTCTACCTCACTTTGGACTGGTTCGAGCTATTTCAAGGGTTTTCAGAATAAAAGTAAAGAATGTTTTTAAAAGAAAACATGTAACATGCAGTAGTTTGGAGGGCCTACCAAGAGGAGGGATGGCATGATATAAAATATTGACTCTAGGGCTTCCCTGGTGGCGCAGTGGTTGAGAGTCCACCTGCCGATGCAGGGGACATGGGCCCGTGCCCCGGTCTGGGAGGATCCCACATGCCGTGGAGCGGCTGGGCCCGTGAGCCATGGCCGCTGAGCCTGCACGTCCGGAGCCTGTGCTCCGCAATGGGAGAGGCCACAGCAGTGAGAGGCCCGTGTACCGCAAAATAAAATAAAATAAAATAAAAAATAAAATAAAATAAAATATTGACTCTAGAAAGGTTTTCTTTTTTTAAATTTATATAGGAGTCAAGTTGATTTACAATGTGGTGTTAGTTTCAGGGGTACAGCAAAGTGGCTCAGTTATACATGCAGGGCATCTGGAAGGGCAGACCCTGGGGATCACACACAGCGGCTCCTATGAAGCCAGTCAGTCTGCCTCTGCGGGCACAGCTTCCTGAGATCACAGGCTGTGCAACTTGTCCACTCTTCTATGATTTGCTGGTGATAGAAAAGAAAAAGCCTTAAAAGAAATGAGCTGTTGAGATTTCTTGAGTTTGTTCAGAGAATGAATTTTTTTTTGAGGGGGGGGCTGCGTTGCGTCTTCGTTGCCACACACGGGCTTTCTCTAATTGCAGCGAGCGGGGGCTACTCTTCGTTGCGGTGCTCAGGCTTCTCATTGCGGTGGCTTCTCTTGTTGTGGAGCATGGGCTCTAGGCCTGCGGGCTTCAGTAGTTGCGGTGCGTGGGCTCAGTAGTTGGTGGCTCGAGGGCTCTAGAGTGCAGGCTCAGTAGTTGTGGTGCACGGGCTTAGTTACCCCGCGGGTACCCCTGTGGGATCTTCCAGGACCAGGGCTCGAACCCGTATCCCCTGCACTGGCAGGCAGATTCTTAACCACTGTGCCACCAGGGAAGTCCCCAGAGAATGAATTTTAAATGTCCCAAAGAACTTCATAGATAGAGGGAACTGAGAAACAGTAGGATGGATGAATGGAAAAGACTCCTTTTAATCCTGCATATTTTGACTATAGAATAATCATGTCTTTTGGGATTGGGTAATGCTTTGGCAATCTTTCAACATATTGCAAATAGTGTTCTCAATTGCTGTATTAGCCCCACCTAGATAAGCTTTTGAACTTTACACAGTGTGAGCAAGTTGTCATAAGACACATCTAAGAATATTATCTATGGAAAAGTATGCTTTGAGCAAAATATGGTTGGACAGAGGGCAAACATCTTGGGCAAATCATTTGTTCAAAGAGTGCATGTGATGGCACAGAGCTGACTCTTTTTTTTAAAAATTAAAGTATAGTTGATTTACAGTATTATGTCAGTTTCAGAGGTACAGCAAAGTGATTTGGTTATACATATACATGTATATGTTTATAGTCTTTTTTTGATTCTTTTCCATTATAAGTTATTACAAGGTATTAAATATAGTTCCCTGTGTTCTACAGTAAATCCTTGTTGTTTATTTTATATGTGGTAGTGTGTACCTGTTAATTTTATACTCCTAATTTATTCCTTGCCCTCTTCCTCTTTGGCAATCATAAATTTGCTTTTTATGTCTGTGAATCTGTTTCTGTTTTGTAAATATGTTCATTTGTATCATTTTTTTTAGATTCCACATATAAGTGATAACATATTGTATTTGTCTTTCTCTGCCTGACTGACTTCACTTAGTACGATAATCTCTAGGTCCATCCATGTTGCTTCAAATGGCTGACGCTTAATTAGGATGTAAATTCCGTGAGGCACAGCCCATGTCTACATTGGTCACTTTTCTATCTCCAGAGCGTGTCAGTGGCACATACTAGGTTATCAGTATTCTTTGGAAAAGAAAATGAGTGAATGGATTAATGAAGTGGGGTATCGGCAATTTCTTCAGTTTGCCAACTTCAATGAAGAGTGATTTTTCTTCTTGAAGTGGTAGTTTCAATCATGAATCTATTGAATAAATGCCCCTCATTTCAAAGGATGTTGATTACTCAAACAGACTTTAATCAGAGAGCTGCCTCACAGATTGTTGGGGGAGAGGAAGGAGAGGCCAGGTGCTGTGGGAAAGAGAAATCCTCAAATATTCCAACCCTCTTCAATCAGAATAGCTCTCCTTTCATTTGGTTTACACACTGAGAATATGTAAATTTTTTATTGGAAAAGATTTTGGCCAGTAAAATAAAGGTGTAAAAAACTATTGCTTTGCATAGCTGACACCAAATGGTTTAACTGGACCATAGCCAATAGACACTTAATAAGAACCATGTAAAATAATGATGAATAAATACATCTATATGGAAAACTATGCAACATTCCCTAAAGCTTTCCTGCTGATTCTTTTCTTTGATGAACTTCAGACCACGAACTGTTTACAGTGTGCTGCCCTCCAGGCATTTTTCTCTATCACTTCTCTTAACTGGTCCTTTCCATTTAAAAATTATACTTCATGAGTCCCCATACCTTTAGTGTCTGCTCTCTGTTTAGGTAATGTGAATGATGATAGGTTTAACTAGCCCCAAAGATTAGCTACTAATCCTAAAACATCTTTACCAGAAAGCCCTTAAGGAGTGGTTCTTCTGAACCTTGGTCAGAGAAATATGTGCGACCAAGGAGCTTCCCAGACACCTGAAATCGTTCCAGTTGCTCACTTGCCCAGAGTGTGCAGGGAGGGCCTCAAGTATGAAGCAAGAATCTTGGGGGAATTTCAACTCTCTATAAACCTGACTTCTAACTACTCTACCATTAGGAGAAAAATATTCTAATTAGAAAACTTCTGCACGATTACATTCTTTCCTATGAATTAAACCATTCCTCACATTTTCCCTATGATAACAGACCCACCTATTAACATTATGATCATTTCTGCCAAGATTCTATAGTTCAGAAAAAAAAAAGTCTTCATACAGTTTCCCAGGAAAGTAGAAGGTTGGCAAGATATCATTGGGAACAACATGAAAATCGTGGGCGGTGACAGGAGGTGGAGAGAGAATTCGGTAACAGAAATTCAGTGGAGTCAAAATATACCCACTATGCTACTGAGGTTCTGTGAAGGCTGGAGAATGACCTACACCAGAGAAATAGTTACAAACACACAAGGGGAAGGCAGATGCAAAACACTGCCAAGCAAAGGAGGCTGGCTGAGCAGGGAAAAACAGCAACACATAAAGACTCTGAGACATGAACTCGTGGAGCTAAATAGTAATTAGTGACTGGATATTGTACAAAGACTTAATGAATATTCCTGTGTTACAAAAGAACACCTGCAAGGCATTGCACACTCAACCCTCTAATGACCATGAATTCATATTGGGCTAGTAAAAGAATAAGAGAAATTGCTCCTGTCATTTGCTTTTAAGGCGGGTTGACAAATGAAAGCTATGTTGTCTATTTTTTTTTTTCTAGCTGAGTTATTTACCAGGCCCGTTAATCACATTTATCCTTGGAGAGAGCATCCCTAGCTGTACAGACTGTTATTAGTGAGTATTTTTCCATCAGATATTCTATATATCAGGAGATGGAGATTTGATATTATTTTATATAATAACAACAGAAACTGGGAATCCTTTTACATTGGAAGAAATATTTCTTTCCCAACCATTAATAATTATAGGTAGTTAAACAAAAATACATTAATCATGAATTTCTGTTTTCAAGCATAGAGCACACTTGAACTAGAAATTATTCTATTATTATCTACCATTTGGGCCAAATTTTAAAGGCATCAAAAGCCATGTATCTTTAATGTAAATATTAGCATTTGATGGTTTATTTATTTATTGAAGTATAGTTGATTTACAATGTTGTGTTAGTTTCTGGTGTACAGCAAAGTGAATCAGTTATACACACACACACATATATTCTTTTTCATATTGTTTTCCATTATGGTTTATTATAGGATATTGAATTTAGTTCCCTCTGCTATACAGTAGGACCTTATTGTTTATCTATTTTATATATAGTACTTTGTATCTGCTAATCCCAAACTCCTAATTTATCCCTCCCCCACCCCTTTTCCATTTTGGTAATCATAAGTTTTTCTACATCTGTGAGCTGTTTCTGTTTTGTAAATAAGTTCATTTGTGTCATATTTTGGATTCCACATATAAGTGATATCATATGGTATTTGTCTTTCTCTTTCTGACTTAACTTCACTTAATATGATAATCTCTAGGTCCAACCATGTTGTTGCAGATGACATTATTTCATTCCTTTTAATAGCTGAGTAGTATTGCACTGTGTATATATACCACATCTTCTTTATCCATTGATGAATTATTATTTAAAACAGTAGAAACTAACACAACACTGTAAAGCAATTATACTCCAATAAAAATTAATTTAAAAAATAAATGAAAGGAAGGATACAAATGGTTAAAAAGGGACTTCCCTGGCAGTCCAGTGGTTAAGGCTTCGCCTTCCAATGCAGGGGGTGTGGGTTCAATCCCTGGTCAGGGAGCTAAGATCCCACACGCCTTGTGGTCAAAAACCCAAAACATAAAACAGAAGCAATATTGTAAAAAATTCAATAAAGACTTTAAAAATGGTCCACATGAAAAAAAATCTGAAAAAAATTTGACAAAAAAAAGGTAAAAAAAAGTTAATATCTTTGCTATTTATATTATTGTTAATGGCATTTGTTGGTATATATCATTGACATTTAGCACAATATCTATCTTTAAGAAGTGAGAAAATGGATTCAACGTCAACCATAACTTACTGAACAATACTTTCAAGACATTTTGTCAAATGAAAAAATGTAACTGTGATATATAAAAAGCCACAGAGAGTGAAAAGAAAGAAAATATGGGGAACTATAAATTCTTTAATTTCTAGCATTATCTTGGGTTTGAAAAAAACATATTATTTTTGTAAAAAAAAGTGACAAAAATAAAAACTAATCATTTAATCTATTTGGCTTAAATACTGCACTCTAGTTGAGGCTTTGTAGGAATTTTACAATTACACTATAAAACTATTAAACTATTGAGAACAGGGCTTCAAGGGAAAAAATAAATTCTCAATAACATTAGATTGTTTTTAGACTGTGTGATAGGTAGAAAAATGGCCTCCTAAAGTCCTAATCTCTGGAACCTATGAATATGTTAACTTTCATGGCAAAAGGGACTTTGCAGATATAATTAAGTTAAGGGTCATGAGACAGGAAGATTTTCTTGGATTATCCAAGTGAGCTTGATGTAATCACAAGGGCCTGTGAAAGAGGGAGCAAGAGGATAAAGTCAGAAAAGGAGATGTGATGAGGGGACCAGAGGTTGGAGTGATGTACTTGGAAGATGAAGGAAGAGGTCACACTCCAAGGATTGTGGGTAGCATCTAGAAGATGGAAAAGGTAAGGAAAACAGATTCTCTCCTGCAGCCCCAGAAGGAAAACAGCCCTGCTGACCTCTTAAGCCCAATAAGGCTCATTTCAGACTCTTTTTTTAAAATATATTTATCTATTTTTGGCTGTGTTGGGTCTTCGTTGATGCCTGTGGGCTTTCTCTAGCTGCGGTGAGCAGGGGCTACTCTTCGTTGAGGTGCACGGGCTTCTCATTGTGGCGGCTCTTCTCTGTGGAGCATGGGTTCTAGGCACGCAGGCTTCAGTAGTTGTGGCACGTGGGCTCAATAGTTGTGGCTCGCGGGCTGGGCTCTAGAGCACAGGCTCAGTAGTTGTGGCACACAGGCCTGGTTGCTCTGCGGCATGTGGGATCTTCCCGGACCAGGGCTCAAACCCGTGTCCCCTGCATTGGCAGGAGGATTCTTAACCGCTGTGCCACCAGTGAAGTCCCTCATTTCAGACTTCTGACCTCCAGAATTGTAGGATAATAAATTTGTGTTGTTTTAAGCCACTAAATTTGTGGTAGTTTGTTATAGCAGCAATAGAAACTAATACATACAGCTTATGGACAAAAAACAAATAAAAATTATCTCTTTATTCCTGTCTCCCACTGAGGGTCATCATGAAGTTCTGCTGTGTTTATATTTACATACTGTATATATTCACAAACACGAACCTTTCAGGAATGGGGCTATACTTGGGACTGCTCTTCTATCTAGCTTGATGTTGGGTTTTCATGCTTTTTTTTTTTTAACTTAAAATTGTGTCACTGACATTTTTCCAAAACCATTAACTTTTGGCAGAAGAGGGGGTGGGATGGGCAGTGGAAGAGACAAGTGTTGTAGCAGAGTTTGTCTTAATGTGGCCCATCCAACTGGTGGATATTTAAGGTGACTTTTCTTCCCACATGTTTTACTCTTACAGGCAACGTTTGATGAACGCTGTTATATATCGACAATGCCTTGAACCAAGAAGTTCAAATGGAATGCAGTGAAAAAAACTTCAACTACCACACCAACAGAACTGCTCTACAATTATTCAAACGGCTACTGCTATATGTTTCTACCAGCCTTTTGTTGGTGATCTTTGAATAATTTTTGGCCTCCTCTCTATTTCTTCCTTAATCCATCTTATATTTTAGGGTCCCTCTGAGGTGCTTCTTTAAAGTTTTGCATACACTCCGGGTGCATCAGTCAGGTTTCTTGATAGCAAAAACAGAAACATTGATTATACAGAGAATCATTTCGTCAAAAAATATTGGTAGCTCAAAGAATGGCCAGCAGAGCTGAAAAACCAGCTTGGAAACTATTCAGCTAGCACCCCAGCCGTACTCATATACAACCTGGTCCCACATTGACTTCATGGCTGAGCATACATCAGTAGGCTCTATACACTGAAGCTGAACTCAGATACTGGCACCACTATCACTGTCTCCCACTGTATTCCTCCTCTCCCCTCCCTACCCACAAAATGGACATGGCTGCCAGAGCCACTGCATCCACAGCAGGCTCTCTGTGTCTGTTCTCCTTTGGGTCACCAACTCCTTTTTACAATCTGGGGCAGGTGTGTCTCATGGCTAAGCCTCCATTATGGCCATGGCTCTAGATACACTAGAGCTGGAAAAGCGCTCTTCTGCATTTTCAGCTCCTACAGTGGGAAAGAGATTTTTCTTCTATGAAGCTTCAACGTGTAGAAGTCTCCAAAGACAGAAAATGGTATTCAGATGCTAGGCAGACGAAAATAATTATGTGCATCTACTATATATGACAGTGAATCTTCACCTTCTTGACTTTTTTTTTTCCCAATAGATTGACTACTAGTCTTGGTTAAAACTGTGCTCTTATCTTTCTTGGGCTAAAATGAGAAGCTATGGTGTACCAATGGAATCAGGAAGCACATTTAAGATGGGAGTGACTTCAGCACTTTTCTTTAACATTGATTGACTGCCTGTTTCAGACTACAACTCTTTAAACTTGAGAAGAAATTGTATATTTACAAATGAAATGATATGTTGTCTTAGACACGCTTCAAAATTGTATGGAAGGGTGTTAAGAGGATGATGTATAGATGAAATAAGATGACCATGTGTTGATAGTGGTTGAAGCTGTGTGATAAGAGCTGAGGATTCATTAAAATGATCTCTCTAATTTTGTATCTATTTGAAAATTTCCATGAAAGAATAAAGAAGAAAGTGTGTAAAGTCATGTTTATTTAGGGACATATCAGTTTCAGTCATTCTAGGAAGGCAAAGAAACCTGGAGTGGTTTTCGAGGGAAGAGTTGAGTCAGGCCATTTCCATGGGTACTACTATATATGTCACACTCTAAGAACCATTTGGCTTCCACTTGGAATATGATAACTTGTGCTCGGTTACTCCCTATGCCTGATTTTTCAATATGATTTAAAAAGTAAATGTATCTTGGGCTTCCTTGGTGGCGCAGTGGTTGAGAGTCCGCCTGCCGATGCAGGGGACACGGGTTCGTGCCCCGGGCCGGGAGGATCCCACATGCCGCGGACCGGCTGGGCCCGTGAGCCATGGCTGCTGAGCCTGCACATCCAGAGCCTGTGCTCCACAACGGGAGAGGCCACAACAGTGAGAGGCCCACGTACAGCAAAAAAAAAAAAAAAAAAAAGTAAATGTATCTTTAGCTTCTGAAGAAAGCAATTACCGTAGATTGGCTTTCTGCCATTCGAGTTAATGCCATCAGTCTCAAAAATATGGTCAACATACTAGTCTTTCCATTTTTTAAAAACTAGAACTTCCTTTAAAAAGCATTATTCACAAAACTCATGGTTTCCTTCACCCATATCTATTTCAATACCCATTCCAATTATACCAATAGCCAAGCAATTGTAATTTTACATGTTCTTCATGGGGAAAATATCCAAATTTTCCACTCTTTTTTTCCATTTCAGTTCAGTTACTAATGCAAAAAGATGAATTTCTTCCTTGTCAAGATCACTGTCTTTCTAGCTCAAGGATTTTATAACCTAGTAGAGGAATGAACATTCTGTCCTTCTGATTCTGGTTTGAAATTTGACAAACACTTTTACCAGGAGAAAATATTTTATACATATTGAAGAAGGAAAACTAGTTCAATCCTCCTGTGTTTTCTTTGAAGAGAGAAGATGACTTAATTTGGACAGGGATAACGCTCATAGGAATTCTGATGAGAAACATTCATCAATGGACAGAGAAGTGAACAGACTTTTAAAACTTCAGTACTATTTCCTGGCTTTATTTTTAATCTACTTTGCATTTGATTAAGAAGTTGGTAGATAGGGTTGAGAATTTAGAAATTTTTTTTTTTTTTTTTGCTGTATGCGGGCCTCTCACTGCTGTGGCCTCTCCCATTGTGGAGCACAGGCTCCAGATGCGCAGGCTCAGCGGCCATGGCTCACGGGCCCAGCCACTCCACGGCATGTGGGATCATCCTGGACCGGGGCACGAACCCGTGTCCCCTGCATCGGCAGGCGGACTCTCAACCACTGCGCCACCAGGGAAGCCCGAGAATTTAGAAATTTTTAAAGTAATACTATCAAAGACTGAGGTGAATCTTTAAAACTGTATACAAAAATAAATAAATAGGGACTTCCCTGGTGGCACAGTGGTTAAGAAGCTGCCTTCCAATGCAGGGGACATGAGTTCGAGCCCTGGTCTAGGAAGATCCCACACGCTGCGGAGCAACTAAGCCCATGTGCCATAACTACTGAGCCTGCACTCTAGAGCCCATGAGCCACAACTACTGAAGCCCACATGCCACAACTACTGAAGCCCATGCGCCTGGAGCCTGTGCTCCACAAGCCACTGCAATGAGAAGCCTCCACATGGCAACGAAGACCCAACGCAGCCAAAAATACAAAAAATAAGTAAATTTAAATAAAAAATAAGAGGAAGGAAAAAGGATTTACCAAAATAACTTGCAAAAGCAATGTCTCTGAGTATGAGTGCTCACAATCCTATATTCACGAAGTAAAACTTAATCCGAAGAGGCTCCACCAGACATCTTTGGAGAAAGAAGCCCAAAGAGGATGTGGTTACCTTATGGTGTATAGATTTCTGCTTGAGGCTGAACTGGTTTGTATGCAAAGGAAGAGCTGGTAAAATTATGGAGGATCAGAATGGGAAAGAAGAGTAAAGAATTTGGAAATGTTACAAGATGGTAAAGGGGCCATGGAAAACTCCTGCTAACACATTATACTCTATATTTGAATTAAAATGCATCTAGGGCTTCCCTGGTGGCACAGGGGTTAAGAATACTCCTGCCAGTGCAGGGGACACGGGTTCGAGCCCTAGTCCGGGAAGATCCCACATGCCACAGAGCAACTAAGCCTGTGCACCACAACTACTAAGCCTGTGTGTCTACAGCCCGTGCTCCGCAACAAGAGAAGCCACCACAATGAGAAGCCTATGCACGGCAACTAAGAGTAGCCCCCGCTCATCTCAACTAGAGAAAAGCCCATGCACGGCAATGAAAACCCAACACCGCCAAAAATAAAAATAAATTAAATAGATTTATAAAGTAAAATAAAATACATCTAAAGGACAAGTTAACCAGTGAAAGAGGTCAGAACAAAGAACTGCACAGTTTTGACAAGTGGGGAACAGAGTAGAGCTAATCCAGTCTTGACCTCCAAGACAAAGATGTAGTGCAAAAAGTGTTGTGGCTAAGAACGTGAGCTTTGGAATTGGAGACATCCGGCTCCAGTGGTTGCTAGCTGTGTAATCTTGTGCAAATTATTCAATGTCTTAAAGATCTCGGTTTATTTACCTATAAAATGGAAGGAATAACTCTGCCTACATTGTGAGGTTTTGAAGATTATATATAATAATGCTTAGAAGACTGCTCAAAGTTGAGAGCTCAGTAGAAATTAGCTACTTTATTCCTATCATTATTATTATTTCTGTCTTCTACACTGGCTTCCTTATTGTTCCTTGCCCAAGCCAGACATACCTCTGCTTTTGAGGCATTTGTACAGTGTGTTCCCTCGACCTGTAATTTTTTTCCTCCAAATGTCTCTGTGCTTCACTCTCTCAGATCCTTCACAATTTTGTTCAAATATCTTCTGACCAACCTATTTAAAAATGCAAACAACATTCTATTATCTTTTCTCATTCTGATCCTTTTTATCCTACTCTATATTCTTCTCTGAAGCAGTTATCACCTTCTAGTGCTGTAAAGTTTATCTATCTATCTATCTACCTATCTATCTATCTATTTATCTATTTTTTCCTTACCAGGATGTAAGTCCACAAGGGCAGGATTTTTATCTGATCATTTTTACTGATGTATGCTTTATATCAAAAACAAAGCCTGAAACATAAAATGGTGCTGTTAATGGAGTAACCAATTTTGTCAAATAATGCTACCATCAAAGTAAAATAATACTCCATTCTCTTTTCCAAGTCCATTGGCTTTAGGGGACTTAATTTGTCTTCAAGTTGGCAACTCATGTTTAGTTTGCATCAGGAATTGAGCAATAAGCTATTCATCCTGTAAGTGACCATGCCTCATTCATTCCTCTGGTTGGCTACCATTTTACAGAAACTATTCATTGCATTTATTGAGCTTCTGAACTGATTACTAAGCAAAGATGGTGGTTGCTTTTCTATGGCAAGAGAATTAAGACAAGCCAGGTAGATAGGTACACCCTCTTTCACTGCCAAGAGAACCCCAACTTTCTAACCCTAGAATCCAAAGCACAAGAAATATAGAGAAAACACATCCATTTTAAAGGAATTTGGATTAGGTAGAGGTAGGGGGATGGAAAGGGATGAGATGCAATTACAGTGGGGCAATAACAATTGCCAACCATTTTTAGACAGTTTACTGTGTCCCAGCAACCACAGCTAACACTTAAAATACATCATTTACTTAAAAATCCTCACATCGGCCTGATGATGAAATTACTACTGTTATCACGACTTTACGGATGAGGAGGTGAATCCTAGAACCTTAAGAACTCCTTCAGTGTCGCACAGCTGCAAGAACCAGAACCAGGATGCAAACCCCAAGCTCTCTGACCTCGGAAGCTGTGCCCAACCACTGTGCTATCCTGATGGCTACAGAGGATGAAAAGGAGCCAGACATGCCTCAGACAGAGAGCTAAGAGAAAATTTTGCTTCAACTCAGACAACTTTATATTTCTTTTTACTAAGAAATATAACATAATTTTATGCTGGAATACAAGGAAAGGTATATATAATAATTACTAAACAGACATGTAATCACTAGAGGAAAAATAGAAAATGCCAGGCCCTTCCAAAATACTCCCATCCGTAGCTCCTTCTTGAGGTAACTACCAACCTGACTTTTTTAAAAATTGTGGTAAAATACCCATAACGTAAAATTTATCATTTTAACCATTTTTAAGCATTCAATTCAGTGGCATTAAGTATATTGACATTGTTGTGCAACCATCACAACTATACATTTCCAGAGATTTTTCATCATCCCAAACTGAAACTTTGTACACATTAAACAATACCTGTTGGGTTAGTCTTTTTTTTTTTTTTTGCTGTACGCGGGCCTCTCACCGTTGTGGTCTCTCCCATTGTGGAGCACAGGCTCTGGACGCGCAGGCTCAGTGGCCATGGCTCACGGGCCCAGCCGCTCCGCGGCATGTGGGATCTTCCCGGGCCGGGGCACGAACCCGCGTCCCCTGCATCGGCAGGCGGACTCTCAACCACTGTGCCACCAGGGAAGCCCTGGGTTAGTCTTGATTAAGAATTGCCCAGGGTCTCCCTGGTGGCGCAAGTGGTTGAGAGTCCGCCTGCCAATGCAGGGGACACGGGTTCGTGCCCTGGTCTGGGAGGATCCCATATGCCGCGGAGCGGCTGGGCCCGTGAGCCATGGCCGCTGAGCCTGCGCGTCCGGAGCCTGCGCATCCGGAGCCTGTGCTCCGCAACGGGGGAGGCCACAACAGTGAGAGGCCCGCATACCGCAAAAAAAAAAAAAAAAAAAAAAAAAAAGAATTGCCCAGATTTTCTGGAGCTCTAGTCTTTCCAAAGATAAAAAGTTTTTAAAGCAACTTAGTGATTTGTGCACGACAGTGGAAGAGAGAAAGCGGGGAGGGAAAAGTTTGAAGATTTTGAATATCCATGGTAGACTTAAAAGAGAATGAAGGCTGAAACTGATACTGTTTTTATGTTGAAAGAAAAGAAAAAAGGAATGGACTCCAAACGCCTAGCACTGGGAAGTGCCAATGAAGTCTCTTTCCAGAAGCTTTCTAGAATCAGGGCATGTGTTGCACAAGAAACTCTACCAGCTCCCTCTTAGGGCCCTAGAGCTGGAGCCACCAGCCCTCAGTAACTGAATCCAAAGAAACTACAGCAGAATACACTTTACAGTTTAAAGACATAATTCTTACTCCCAGATTCCCAACCTTTTTTACTTCTCTGAGTGAACTAATGGAATGTTCACAACTCCCCCATCTGAGGAGCTTCTCGTCATAGATAAGAATTGCTATTTTTCTCTTGCCAACCATGTAAATAATGGAATATGTTCTCCTACTTACAGAGTCTAGGATCAGAGAAAGCCCCAGATAGGGAAAAGGTGAGTTAGAATTCCACGAGGTGCAAGAGAAAAGATCACTCAAACTGGGACTGGCATACTAGGTAGAGGAGGGGATGGGTGGAGGTAGGTGGAGGCTGGCACCAAATACCATCTCCTCCTCACACATTGTTTTATTTTTATTTCTATTGGAGTATAGTTGCTTTACAATATTGTGTTAGTTTCTGCTGCACAGCAAAGTGAATTGGCTATACATATACATATATCCCCTCTTTATTAGGTTCCCTTCCCATTTAGGTCACCACAGAGCACTGAGTAGATTTCCTTTTGCTATACAATAGGTTCTCATTAGTTATCTATTTTATACGTAGTAGTGTATATATGTCAATCCCAATCTCCCAATTCATCCCACCAACAGTTCCCCCCTTGGTATCCACAAGTTTGTTCTCTACATCTGTGTCTGTTTCTGCTTTGCAAATAAGTTCATCTGTACCGTTTTTTTAGATTCCACACATAAGCAATATTATATGATATTTGTTTTTCTCTTTCTGACTTACTTCACTCTGTATGACCATCTCTAGGTCTATCCATGTCTCTGCAAATGACACTATTTCATTCCTCTTCATGGCTTAGTAATATTCCATTGTATATATGTATCACGTCTTCTTTAACCATTCCTCTGTTGATGGACAATCAGGCTCCCTGACTTCATACTATACTACAAAGCTACAGTAATCAAGACAGTATGGTACTGGCACAAAAACAGATATATAGATCAATGGAACAGGATAGAAAGCCCAGAGGTAAACCCTTGCACCTGTGGTTACCTAATCTATGACAAAGGAGGCAAGAATATACAATGGAGAAAAGGCAGTCTCCTCAGTAAGTTGTGCTGGAAAAACTGGACAGCTACATGTAAAAGAAAAAAATTAGAATTGCTCCCTAACACCATACACAAAAATAAACTCAAAATGGATTAAAGACCTAAATGTAAGGCCAGACACTATCAAACTCTTAGAGGAAAACATAGGCAGAACACTCTATGACATAAATCACAGCAAGATCTTTTTTGACCCACCTCCTAGAGTAATGAAAATAAAAGCAAAAATAAACAAATGGGACCTAATGAAACTTAAAAGCTTTTGCACAGCAAAGGAAACCATAAATAAAACAAAAAGACAACCCTCAGAATGAGAGAAAATATTTGCAAAACGAAGCAACTGACAAAGGATTAATCTCCAAAATATACAAACAGCTCGCAAACTCTTTTTTCCCCAGAACACGTGCCTTTGGAGAAAACCTAGTTCCAGTAAATACCAAGGGCAGCCTGTAATCTGAGTAGGAGACTATCCAAGTGCATGGTGATATTCTTATAATACTATTTGTCATAGATGTAGCTACAGGTGGTTCAGGCGAATACAAAGAATCAAAATACCAATTATGTCATTATCATGACAATTTTATTGTGAAATACTTTCCCTCTGCATTAATTCACCAAGGCTACAAACTTAACAAAAAAGGGGAAGACCTAAGGCCATTAAAGGCCATACCAATTCTGGCTTGAGAGACCATGTCCATATGCTGTGCTATTCTGAAAACATAAAGCTTTCCATTCTCAAATATTTGAGGTCTCAAGAGTCTCTAGAATGAAGTAGTTTGATTGCATTTCAATACCTGAAGAAAATGGAAATTCTGTGATAGTTTAAAAGGAGGCTCAGTTCTTCTGCTTAACCTAAAGAGAAGGCCCAGAGTTCCCATATTCTTCATTAGCACTACTCAATCTCAAAATTTTTTTTAAATAAAAAAAACTCTACCATTCTCCAGAACTCTCAGTTTCAAACGTAATATAATTACTGAGTCACCATGTCTCCTATCCCGTTAAAATTCCAGAAAACTCCAGGTCTTGTTGCCTTTACTTCTTAAAAGATTTGTGCATCTGTGCTCCCATTTGTTCCCACTGCCACAGCCTTTTCATTCATCAGACCCATTATAATAACCTCCTGTTTCTTATCTCTTTACTTTTTAGTATTTATCAGTCTTCATTATTAGAGTTTTCTTTCTCTGGGAAAAACAACCCATCCCATAATTGTATTTTCTTTAAGCCTTTCCATTTAAAGAGCTTCTTCCTTTTTTTTTCAACATCTTTATTGAAATATAATTACTTTACAATGGTGTGTTAGTTTCTGCTTTATAACAAAGTGAATCAGATATACATATACAGGATATTGGTTCAAGATGGCGGAGTAGAAGGATGTGCTCTCACTCCCTCTTGCGAGAACACCAGAATCACAATTAGCTGAACAATCATCGACAGGAAGACACTGGAACTCACCAAAAAAGATACCCCACATCCAAAGACAAAGGAGAAGTCGCAATGAGATGGTAGGAGGGGCACAATCACAATAAAATCAAATCCCATAACTGCTGGGTGGGTGACTCACAGACTGGAGAACACTTATACCGCAGAAGTCCACCCACTGGAGTGAAGGTTCTGAGCCCCATGTCAGGCTTCCGAACCTGGGGTTCCGGCAACGGGAGGAGGAATTCCCAGAGAATCAGACGTTTAAGGCTAGCGGGATTTGATTGCAGGATTCCAACAGGACTGGGGGAAACAGAGACTCCACTCTTGAAGGGCACACACAAAGTAGTGTGCACATTGGGACCGAGGGGAAGGAGCAGTGACCCCAGGGGAGATTGAAACAGACCAACCTGCTAGTGTTGGAGGGTCTCCTACAGAGGTGGGGGGTGGCTCTGTCTCACCGTGAGGACAAGGACACTGGCAGAAGAAATTCTGGGAAGTAATCCTTGGTATGAGCCCTCCCAGAGTCCACCATTAGCCCCATCAAAGAGGCCAGGTAGGCTCCAGTGTTGGGTCGCCTCAAGCCAAACAACCAACAGGGAGGGAACCCAGACCCATCCATCAGCAGGCAAGCGGATTAAAGTTTTACTGAGCTCTGCCTACCAGAGCAACAGCCAGCTCTACCCACCACCAGTCCCTCCATCAGGAAACTTGCACAAGCCTCTTAGATAGCCTCATCCACCAGAGGGCAGACAGCAGAAGCAAGAAGAACTAAAATCCTGCAGCCCGTGGAACAAAAACCACATTCACAGAAAGACAGACAAGATAAAAAGGCAGAGGGTTATGTACCAGATGAAGCAACAAGATAAAACCCCAGAAAAACAACTAAATGAAGTGGAGATAGGCAACCTTCCAGAAAAAAAATTCAGAATAATGATAGTGAAGATGATCCAGGACCTCAGAAAAAGAATAGAGGCAAAGATCGAGAAGATGCAAAAAATGTTTAACAAAGACCTATAAGAATTAAAGAACAAACAAACAGATAAACAATACCATAACTGAAATGAAAACTATACTACAAGGAATCAACAGCAGAATAACTGAGGCAGAAGAACGGATAAGTGACCTGGAAGACAGAATGGTGGAATTCATTGCTGCGGAACAGAATAAAGAAAAAAGAATGAAAGGAAATGAAGACAGCCTAAGAGACCTCTGGAACAACATTAAATGCAACAACATTCGCATTACAGGGGTCCCAGAAGGAGAAGAGAGAAAGGACCAGAGAAAATATTTGAAGAGATTTCAGTCGAAAACTTCCCTAACATGGGAAAGGAAAGAGCCACCCAAGTCCAGGAAGTGCAGAGAGTCCCATACAGGATAAACCCAAGGAGAAACATGCCGAGACACATAGTAATCAAATTGGCAAAAATTAAAGACAAAGAAAAATTATTGAAAGCAGCAAGGGAAAAATGACAAATAATATACAAGGGAAGTCCCATGGGGTTAACAGCTGATTTCACAGAAGAAACTCTACAAGCCAAAGGGTAGTGGCATGATATACATAAAGTGATGAAAGGGAAGAACCTACAATCAAGATTACTCTACCCGGCAAGGATCTCATTTAGATTTGATGGATAAATCAAAAGCCTTACAGACAAGCAAAAGCTAAAAGAATTCAGCACCAGAAAACCAGCTCTACAACAAATGCTAAAGGAACTTCTCTAAGTGGGAAACACAAGAGAAGAAAAGGACCTACAAAAACAAACCCAAAACGATTAAGAAAATGGTAAAAGGGGGCTTCCCTGGTGGCGTAGTAGTTGAGAGTCCACCTGCCGATGCAGGGGACACGGGTTCGTGCCCTGGTCCGGGACGATCCCACATGCCGCAGAGCGGCTGGGCCCGTGAGCCATGGCCGCTGAGTCTGTGCGTCTGGAGCCTGTGCTCCGCAACGGGAGAGGCCACAATAGTGAGAGGCCCATGTACCGGAAAAAAAAAAAAAAAAGAAAAGAAAAGAAAATTGTAAAAGGAGCATACATATTGATAATTACCTTAAACGTAAATGGGTTAAATGCTCCAAACAAAAGACACAGGCTTGCTTAGTGGATACAAAAACAAGACCCATATATATGCTGTCTACAAGAGACCCACTTCAGAACTAGGGACACATTCAGACTGAAAGTGAGGGGATGGAGAAAGATATTCCATGCAAATGGAAATCAAAAGGAAGCTGGAGTAGCAATACTCATATCAGATAAAATAGATTTTAAAATAAAAAATGTTACAAGAGACAAGGAAGAACACTGCGTGATGATCAAGGGATCAATCCAAGAAGAATATATAACAAGTATAAATATATATGCACCCAACATAGGAGCACCTCAATACATAAGGCAACTGCTAACAGCTGTAAAAGAGGAAATCAACAGTAACACAATAATGGTGGGGGACTTTAACACCTCACTTACAACAATGGACAGATTATCCAAACAGAAAATTTATAAGGAAACAGAAGCTTTAAATGACACAATAGACCAGATAGATTTAATTGATATTTCAGGAAATTCCAACCAAAAACCGCAGATTACACTTTCTTCTCAAGTGCTCACGGAACATTCTCCAGGATAGATCGCATCTTGGGTCACAAATCAAGCCTCAGTAAAGTTAAGAAAATTGAAATCATATCAAGCATATCTTCTGACCACACTGCTATGAGATTAGAAATCAATTACAGGGAAAGAAATGTCAAAAACACAAACACATGGAGGCTAAACAATACATTACTAAATAACCAAGAGATCACTGAGGAAATCAAAGAGGAAATCAAAAAAATACCTAGAGACAAAAGACAATGAAAACACGATGATCAAAAACCTATGGGGGGCTTCCCTGGTGGCGCAGTGGTTGAGAGTCCGCCTGCCGATGCAGGGGATACGGGTTCGTGCTCCAGTCCGGGAAAGATACCACATGTTGCGGAGCGGCTGGGCCCGTAAGCCATGGCCGCTGAGCCTGTGCGTCCGGAGCCTCTGCTCCGCAACGGGAGAGGCCACAACAGTGCAAGGCCCGCATACCACAAAAAAAACAAAAACAAACAAACAAACAAACAAAAAAAACCTATGGGATGCGGCAAAAACAGTTCTAAGAGGGAAGTTTATAGCAATACAAGCCTACCTCAAGAAATAAGAAAAATCTCAAATAAACAATCTAACCTTACACCTAAATGTACTAGAGAAAGAAGAACAAACAAAACCCAAGGTTAGCAGAAGGAAAGAAATCATAAAGATCAGAGCAGAAATAAATGAAATAGAAACAAAGCAAACAAGAGCAAAGATCAATAAAACTAAAAGCTGGTTCTTTGAGAAGATAAACAAAATTGATAATCCATTAGCCAGACTCATCAAGAAAATGAGGGAGAGGACATAAATCAATAAACATAGAAATGAAAAAGGAGAAGCTACAACAGACACTGTAGAAATACAAAGCATCCTAAGAGACTACTACAAGGAATTCTATGCCAATAAAATAGACAACCTGGAAGAAATGGACAAATTCTTAGAAAGGTATAACCTTCCAAGACTGAACCAGGAAGAAATAGAAAATATGGACAGACCAATCAGAAGTAATAAAATTGAAACTGTGATTAAAAATCTTCTAACAATCAAAGTCCAGGACCAGATGGCTTCACAGGTGAATTCTATTAATCATTTAGAGAAGAGCTAACACCCATCCTTCTCAAACTCTTCCAAAAAATTGCAGAGGAAGGAACACTCCCAAACTCATTCTATGAGGCCACCATCACCCTGATACCAAAACCAGACAAAGATACTACAAAAAAAGAAAATTCCAGACGAATATCACTGATGAATATAGATGCAAAAATCCTCAACAGAATACTAGCAAACAGAATCCAACAACACATTAAAAGGATCATACACCATAATCAGGTGGGATTTATCCCAGGGCTGCAAGGATTCTTCAGTATATGCAAATCAATCAATGTGATACACCATATTAACAAACTGAAGAAGAAAAACCATATGATCATCTCAATAGATGCAGAAAAAGCTTTTGACAAAATTCAACACCCATTTACGATAAAAACTCTCCAGAAAGTAGGCATAGAGGGAACCTACCTTAACATAATAAAGGCCATATACGACAAACCCACAGCCAACATCATTCTCAATGGTGAAAAACTGAAAGCATTTTCTCTAAGATCAAGAACAAGACAAGGATGTCTGCTCTCACCACTATTATTCAACATAGTTTTGCAAGTCCTAGCCATGGCAATCAGAGAAGAAAAAGAACTAAAAGGAATAGAAATTGGAAAAGAAGAAGTAAAACTGTCACTGTTTGCAGATGACATGATACTGTACATACAGGATCCTAAAGATGCCACCAGAAAACTACTAGAGCTAATCAATGAATTTGGCAATGTTGCAGGATAGAAAATTAATGCACAGAAATCTCTTGCATTCCTATATACTAATGATGAAATATCTGAAAGAGAAATTAAGGAAACACTCCCATTTACCACTGCAACAAAAAGAATAAAATACCTAGGAATAAACCTACCTAGGGAGACAAAAGACCTGTATGCAGAGAACTATAAGCTACTGATGAAAGAAATTAAAGATGATACAAACAGATAGAGAGATATACCATGTTCTTGGATTGGAAGAATCAATATTGTTAAAATGACTATACTACCCAAAGCAATCTACAGATTCAATGCAATCCCTATCAAATTACCAATGGCATTTTTTACAGAACTAGAACAAAAAATCTTAAAATTTGTATGGAGACACAGAAGCCCCTGAAGAGCCAAAGCAGTCCTGAGGGAAAATAGCGGAGCTGGAGGAATCCGACTCCCTGACTTCAGACTATAGTACAAAGCTACAGTAATCAAGACAATATGGTACTGGCACAAAAACAGAAATATAGATCAATGGAACAGGATAGAAAGCCCAGAGATAAACCCACAAACCTATGGTCAACTAGTCTATGAAAAGGCGGCAAGGATATATGATGGAGAAAAGACAGTCTCCTCGATAAGTGGTACTGGAAAATCTGGACAGCTACATGTAAAAGAATGAAATTAGAAAACTCCCTAACACCACACACAAAAATAAACTCAAAATGGATTAAAGACCTAAATGTTACAGTGTGATTCATCCAGAATAACAATTAAGCCGCCTTCCATATACGTGATGGTCAGGCTTTGAGTGCTATGGGGCCAAGTCTTTATTTTTCCACAATCTTGAGTTTTTGACAGGTAATTTTTATTTCAAGAGACAGCCAAGTGCTGAATTTTGAATTCCATTATAGAAAATGCTTAATTGTCAACAAACAGATGATCATTTGCAAATATATAATCACTTTGTTTACATAGCATCCAGAGAAATCTTTTAAAAACAGAAAACTGCTCCTGTTATATCCCCGTTCAGTAAAGCCTCAAGACCTTGAACTGGGTACAGGGCACTGATGACCTGGCCCTTCTACCACTCAGTGCCTCCTTCCCTCTGTCCTGGCCACTCTCATCTTCTTTCAGTTCCTCCAGTGGGGCAGACCTCAGAGCTCTTGCCCACTGCTATTCCTCTTGTCTAACTCTTGACCTGGCTAGTGTCTACTCAAACTCCAGATCTCAGCTAACATATTACTTTTTCAAAGGGGCTTTCCCTGACACCTCCTTCCCCAATCTAAATTAAGGCCCTGTATTTGTATGATCTCATTGTAGCTCGTACTCCTCCTTGAAATCCCTTAACACAAGTGGTAATTGTAGAGTATATTGCACGATTCTTCGAGCAATGTCTGTCTCCCTGTATCACTCAGATTTGATCAGAGAAATAGAACCACCCTGAGTAATATCAAAAGCAAGAAGTAGTATAGGGATAAGTCCTTATGCAATTGTCGATGCTGGTGAAGTCTATGGAAGGCTGTTGCCTTGTCTCTGGTGGTGGGCCTGAAGTCTCCAGGATCAGCAGGATCAGCAGTTAGGAAGAAATGCTAGGCATGAAATGGGGAGAGTAAGGACAAACAATAACCCATGAAGACAACCAGAACCCGTGTTCATCTCACACCACCTCTGTCTTAGTGTATTCAGGCTACTATAGCAAAATGCCATAGACTGGGTGGTTTATAAACAATAGAAATTTATTTCTCACAGTTCTGGACTTTGGGAAGTCCAAGATCAAGATGCCAGCAGATTCAGTGTCTGGTGAGAGCCCACTTCCTGTTTCATAGATTCCCATCTTCTCTCTGTAACCACACCCGGTGGAAGAATGGGGAAACTCTCTGGGATCTCTTTTATACTCATCATCTCTCAAAGGCTTCCTCTCCAAAAACCATCAAGTTGGAGATTAGATTTCAACATATGAATTTTGAAGGGACACAACCATTCAGTCTAGAGCAACCTCTTACCGTCATGATGTGGGAAATGTGTGGAAGAAGCTGGTACCCTTCTCCATGGAAATACACAAATATCTGGCCCAGGACTCAGAAAAGCGGAGGGGGTCAATGGGGCAGGAGCAGCAGGAGCTGCCGGCTGGCTGCTGCTCGATGCCAACAAGGTGAGCCAGCAGAGCAGTGACAACGTGTATGAAGGCAGCAGTGCCTGGTGCCTTACACCTACTTCCCCTTCCCCTCCCCTTCCGAATTTCACGGTGATGAAACTTCATGATGTTTCTTGTGGCCAACATTAAAAAAGAACTATACACAAAAGGGGAAGCTAAGTTGATACAGTACAAAACTACCCATTCCCTTATGCGCCTATAAGTTCCATGATGGTGGGGAACATACTTTGTGCCCAGCACCTAGTACAGTTTTCAACTCACGATGTCTTGAATAAGTTGTCATTCAAAGGATGCATCTTTTAAATGAACAAATTCTACTTTTGTCAATGAAAAAAATGAATTTGCTCATTTTAAAAAAGCATCCTTTGAATTAAAACTTATCCAGGATTTAATTGTAAACTGGAATTGTAAAATTGACAAACTTTGAATACCATGTGATTTTAGCAATGCATTTAATAATTTTAACCACTATTGGTAGCCTAATAACTGGTGGAAATTTGCAACTGCCTCCAATTATTTTGGGATATAAATATAGTAAAGTAAAATTAATTAATTTTAAAATGTCACTGCTGGCAAAAGGTGGCTATTCCTTTTCTTAATGATGACATGTTTACTACTAAGAAATCAGAAAAAAAAATGTTTTGACAATTCCCCAGAACCTCCTCAAAGGTGCAATTAAGGGCAAAAATGAGATTACCTTTAGTCAACTGTTAAACACTCTGTTTGGAACTAGCCTAAATGTCATCAATTGTGTTGAAAATTAGGAACCTTTGGTGAGAAAGGGAATCAGAGAAACAGATACTGTCCACAGAATTCCTGGTACCTTCCAAGGAGCTGTGGTGTGAAAGGCTGACAGCCTCTCTCTATTAGACTAATCTCCAAGGATCTGGAGGCCCCATCCAGAGCTGGCTTTTGGCACATTTATCTTTGGCCTTGAAAAGTCAATGTTTACCAACTCTTGAGTAACAATCATTGCTTAATTGTGCTTTGGTTTGTAGGATGCGTTGAAGCATGTGAACGTACAATTTCCCATAGATGAAAACTGGAAAAAATACCTACTAGGCGGTGTGTTTGTTTCAGTAATATTTAGTTGCTAAGTTTATAAAACTACCCTGATTTGTCATGATGTGCAGTGTACTGAGTGAGGAGAAAGGGGATTCACTGGGATTTATCCAGTCTCAGGGACTTCAAAGAATACTTTGGCGTATCAGTCCAAGCAGGGGAAGATACTGGAAAAAGCAGCCTAGTAACGAACATTGAGTTGTTATATCAACATCAGGCAAGTTTTAAACAGAGAAAGACCCTGGAACATCATCAGCTTTCAAACTACTATTTATTTAATCATGTGTTCATTCCACAGATAATTTTTAAAGTGTCTACTATGTACTAATTGCAAGTTAGGCCCCAGGATTACAGCAGTGAGTTAAACAGATAAAATCCCCTGACCTTATGGAACTTAAAGCCTAGTGGGTGACTCGGTCAATAATCCACTTCATAGATAACCTCGTAGTTATAATACAGGGTACAGTGAGAGGGCTAACAAAGGGCTCTAATTTAGGCTGGAGTTCAGAGAGGTTCCCCATGAAGAAATGATAGTTTACTTCTCAGGTACTTAATAAACAAAAGTGGTAAAATTAAATGGAAGTGTTTAAATGAACAGAGTTAGGCACCACTTTTAATTACATACATACATATACACACACATAAAATAGATGCCAACTTTCTAAATAAATTATGAGTAAATTGAACGCAAAATCTGTTAATAATGATAAAGTAGTACATATTCCAGAAATAAAGTCATGATGAGTAGCAAAAAAATCTAGGTACTGTTAATGTTATCACATTAATACATGTTTTAATGGTGATTTCAATGGCTATAGAAAAGGCATCTATGAAAAAAAACTGCTTAGTAAATTAGTAAAATAAGGAAATTCCTTAACCTCACGAGAGAAGGATATTTTTAAAGATCCTTTAGCAAATATATTTAATGATAAAACTTTAAAGTTAAAGTTTGGAGACCACAACTATTGCACATTGTTCTATAAGTCCTAGTCAATAGAATAAGAAAAGAATAAGCAGTGTAAGAATTAGAGAATGTGTCAGACAGACTGCACATCAGTCAATCTGTTGTGGTTTGGAAATTTAAAAAGTTAACTACATTGTCCACTTCTGATAGGAAAAGAAAATTTGTCATTATTTGCAAATGATATGATAATCTTATCAAAATCAAGGCAAGGAATGGAAAAACTATGAATAAGATAATTCAGCAGAAATTTCCGGTAAGATAAAGAGTCAGCATAACAACTCAAAAGTATTTCTTTTACCAATTTTTTTTTATACCAAGTCATTCTCAAGAGCAGCAAATATTATAAATACTTTTTTTTTTTTTTTTGCGGTACACGGGCCTCTCACTGTTGTGGCCTCTCCCGCTGTGGAGCACAGGCTCCTGATGCACAGGCTCAGTGGCCATGGCTCATGGACCCAGACGCTCCACGGCATGTGGGATTTTCCTGGACCGGGGCACGAACCCGCGTCCCCTGCATCAGCAGGCGGACTCTCAACCACTGCGCCACCAGGGAAGCCCGCAAATATTATAAAATGTCAAGAAATTATTTTTTTCAATGTTATATTTTTATAGAGAAATTCTGAAATTTTGTGAAGGGCATAATAAGAAAATCTGAATAAATAAAGATTATTTTCAAGGATGAAAGGGCACATTTTAATAAAAATATCTCCTTACGTTAAGCTACATATTTAATAAGTTCCAATAAAATTACAAAATGATTTCTTCAGCAAATTTGATAACCTGAATCCAAAGTTCATGTAAGTCAAAATACATGAATAGCTAAGGCAATTTTTGAATAGGAAATATAGTGGTTACACATTTCTTTAAAAAAGGCAAAAGGAGCAACCAAAAGGAAAAAAATTGACTATGTTAAAAGGTCTATATAGTTAAAAACACTGAGCAAAGTTAAAAGAGAAGCAATTGATTGGGAAAAGTCTTTTCAGTAATAATAATTAGAAAAGGACTAATATTTGTATTATATATAGAACTCTTACAAATTGATAGAAAAAAGTCAATGCAATAGAAAAAGACAAAGGATATAAATAGGCAATTCACAAATGAAACAATCTACATGTCTAATACGTTCATGAAATCATACTCCTCCTCATTTATGTTAGGAGAACATAAATTAAAACAACACTGAGATACTACTTTAAACCATCAAAGTAGCAAAATTTCAAAGTCTGAAAATATCATTACTGATCAGGATTTGGAGAAAAATATACTTTGCTGTTGGGAATATAAACTGGTATTATATGGCAGCATCTAATAAAATTGAAAATACACATCATCTATAATTCACTAATTCTATGTCTCAGTATACACTCTCGAAAAACACATATATGTACACAAAGGGGAAACATCAAGGATGTTCACGGAAGCACTGTTGATATTAGTAAATAAGTGGAAAAACCTTAATGCTCAACAATAAGGGAATGGATGAATGAAATGTATTATATCCATGCAATCCAATATTCAATGACAGCTAAAAGATCTCTAAATCTATAAATATAGATATCAAAAGTCATGCTGAAAAAGAAAAGCAAGATGGAGGTTGATACATATAGTATGATGCTATTTGTGTGTATTAACCATATACATATACAAAAGAAAATAATCTTACATGTATTTTTATACTTATCTTTTACATACACATAGCATTTAAAAGCATAGGCATATTATATGTGTATATTTCTATATGTAGAGATATGTGAAACTATATGTAAACCTATTTGAGGACAGGCTGGAAGACAATAGACAGCACTTCAAACACACCAGAAGAGAGGGGTGTGGGGAATGGGAGGGAATATGATGGGGATATAGTTTAAAGGAGGCTGACCTAGATCTGTAGTGTATTATTCCTTAACTAACCAATAAACAAAAAACTGAGAGTCAATGAGACAAAATATTGACAATGTTTAATTCAGAATGACTGAATAAGATATCTGGTATGTTATTCTTTGTAATTTTTTCTCCTTTTACTCTCTCAAAATTAAGTGCAATTTTAAAGATGTACTTATAAATTCCTTCTTACATAATGCAAACATGCAGATCAAATGCCCAAAGTGTCTTTGGAATTTTCTTTTCTAAAGGCCTCTGAGGAAATGAATTGGGTCATCTTTCTGGTTCGGTATGGAAAGGAAAATAGAAGAGAAAGTCCAAAAGCCAAGTTCATTGCAAGAATTCCCTGAATTCTTTCAGAAGGACCTGATTCCCATGGTCGGGGTAGGAGGGGACGTTAGAAGGGAAAGAGAGAGGTGGGAGAAAGGTTATCCTCAGAGACTTCTCCCTATACCCTGGCAAACAACTCCATCTGGCAGAGCACAGGCATAACAAATAACAAACGAAGCAGGACACATAAGTCCCTTGAGGCTTAGGTAAGACATCATTGTTAAGGAACATTTACACACCTTCCGAGTAAGATGCCAATAAGGTGAAAAGCTCTGGTAAGGCAGAACAATGGCGGAAGAAGGAAAGAATGGAGTCCATCGCTCCAGAAAGTCTTCTTAAGCTACACCAGTGCACAATAACTTCAAACTCTGAACAACAGTAGTAGAGTATTCAACCAAGTATCCATCACATGTCATTATATTAATAGGATTGTAGAGCCTCTCAGAGGCCAAGAGAGGTTTGGGTCACTTCTATTTTTCTGAGGCTCCAGCATATTGAAAAAATGACAAAATACAAGATAGACTTAGAATAATTGTACATAAACATATAATAAGTTTATAATTAACAATAGTGCTTTTAACACAAATTATCATAAATGCAACTATGTTATTCATCACAACCACAAATCATGAAAAAATATCAATTCATACAGCACTGTGGAAGTCTGTTCCAATGAAGGGACAAAAATGTAAAGTTCTACAACAAATGTCTTTGTCTCTTAACCCCATTAGTATCTCTGCATGTAATACCTCAGTAGAACATAAGGCTAAAAATCTACAATTGAGCCCCTTTGTGAATAAGGGATCAGGCCCAAATGGATTTTTTTTTTGCCATCTCCCTCCCCTCTCCATTTCTTTTAAGTTCTGCTCATGGGTAAGCACTTGAGATTCCAGAATGACTGTGTCTTCTAAGTCAAGGGGAACAACAGCAGGACCAGTGGAGAAATGGCACATACTACAAGTCAACTGGATGGAAAGTTTGAGTTCAGAAAGGATGACATAAATCAGGGAGAGGCAGGAAGATGCCGTAAGTCTAGGCAGGCAAGATGCTTAGAGCAGAGACTTGTGCCTGGTCTAACTGCCACTGCATAGAGCCTGGTGGTTCGTGGAATGATGGTAGGGTGCAAAATGGATGGGCGGGCTGAACTTTAAACCACCTGCTCTATGCAACTCATGGTCTGATCACCATGTTTTATTCTTATATTCACTTCTCTACAGGCTTTATTCTCAGTCTTAACAATAGTCATGTTCGTATTTACTCGGAGAAATTGTTGAAAATGTGCCACTTTTGGGGAATGTGCTCAAAGACACTGGTGGCTTCCCTCGTGACTCTTCCACCCATGAAAATGCACACCTCCATCCAACTACTCTTCTGACTTCAAGTCTGGGGAAGGCAGTGGCAAGGATGGGGTACTTAGATTATCAGAGGAGGGCCTAGAAAGAAGGACGAGTGGAGGAACTGGGAGTTCTGGACAAACAGAAACAAAATCCCAAGCCCAAGTCTGTGAACTATGCAGTGAAGATCTAGGCAGAGGGTACCAGCAGCTGAGGGTGGAGTTTGACACTGAGCAAGGTTTCCCTTTATCCCTCCAGTTCAAGTCAGAGGTGGTCCTGAATGTGATGGGCCTAAAGTGCAAGTGGAGGAAACATGTAATTCCCATAATGGACACATCTCTTAGGAACTCATCCAAAGAGAAAATATAATACATCATCAGGCCTATCAAAGGTGGTCCAGTAAGAAAAATAAAAAGTGTTATTAAAAGTACAGTGGAAACTCTAAAAGGTCAGAGCCTACAGGGACTGTGTATGAGTGGACCGTTAGACAATCTGGCCAAAGGGCCTTCACTGCCATTTGTCATTTGATAATATTTTCTTCATCTGGAAACTCAGAATGGTACACTATTATTAAGAGAGAATGGAAGAGAAAGGCCTAGGGCACTCCATTCCCAAGAGATAATTTATATAAGTTATAACAAAGAGAAAGAGAATGAAAGCATAAGATGTTCTTCAGTCTTGGTCTTTTGCGAGGTGAAGAGAAATTGTTGCATGCTTGCTACTTCGTTGTTAGAAAGTAGAGAACATTCTTCTTCCAGTGTCCCCAAATGAGAAAGGAAAGTCGTACCTGAATGCCATCAGTGTGTCGGGAGGCCAGTAACATCAAAGAAGAGAAGAGGGACCAAGTTATGTCACCAACGTTTCAAATTGGTGAACCTTTTTCATCAGTCTCTCCTAACTTGGGGAGATGGGACAGGAGGAAAAGTGGGAGAGAGAGACTAGGAGGAAGAGTCTCTAGGGACTCAGGAGAGAGAAATTTCACCTGTAAAAGGGGAAACAATGTGAATTCTATCTGATTATAATTTAATATAATGTTAAAAAGAGAGTAAGCAACTTTGATCAAAACAAAAGATAAAAGCAAACTATTTTAATTAATTTGGACCCTCATTAAGAAGAAATTCTCTCTTGACCTTTGGCTAAAAAGTCATCTAAAAAACAGGCAACCTAAAAAGGAAAGTTATGTTTTCAGGGGAAGTTGCTGTAGAGTCTTTAAAGAGTCAGTTCCTAGTCAGATTTCAACAGAAAAATCCCCTGAAAGTCTAAAGTTTCTCCCTCTGTGTCATTCTGAGTTGCTTTCTTCTGCCCCCAACCCCATTCATATTAATCAGCATGAGAGGATTTGGGGCTATTTCTGTCCATTACTTTATTCCTTTACATAATTTAAAACACCCTCATAAACAAAAAATTAAAACAAGTATATTCCAAGAATAGTAAAAGGTTAAAAAATGTTTTTCTAAGATGATGGCTTCTTTTAATAGGAAAAATTCCTCAAAGAGCTTTGTGTAAAAAAATTCATAAATTCACCTGACCTTTTATCAAGTCACACTTTTTTTTTTCTATGAAGCCATTGAGATCATATGTTATTTGGAAATCACTAAATTACAAAAATTCTGTAGAAACTCTTCTCCTCCATTCTCCCTCCAAATTGAGTGTGGACAGAAAGGCAGAGGATGTGATGAGATATAAATACATTGCTGGAATTTAAATTCAAAGAGGGCTCCAGGTGGAAGAAACTGCACAAATTAATTAGATCAGTGGGTTTCAAATTTAGTTGCACAATAGAATCACCTATTTAATATTATTCCAGACTTTTATTCCAACTCAGATTTCTTAAAATACACCTTTAGTTATTTCTTTTATATCAAGTCTTCTCATCCACTCCTCCCATCCTACAACCATTGCCAAATCCAGCCATAGGAAGACCTATACTTCTTAGGATTGATTTTCATTCTCTATCCTGTTTGGGTTCAACATCTCTCATCTCTTTATCTTTTTGTATGAACTCCTACAGGGCTTTTCAAGATTCGCTTCTATTTCATGGTTTCAAGTGCTATAATACTTATTGCTTCTAAAGCACAGTGTAATTAATAACAACGTGCATTCGTTTTATTATGTTTGTTTTCTTTTTAAAGGTTACTATGTTTATTATAAAATAATTTAAATATTAAAACTTAATACATATAAATAGACACAATAGATAATACACAGAAGAAGCCACATATAAGAAAATGTTCATAAGGCCGGATACTGTAAAACTCTTAGAGGAAAACATAGGCAGAACACTCTCTGACATAAATCATATCAGTATCCTTTTTGATCCACCTCCTAGAGTAATGAAAATAAAAACAAAAATAAACAAATAGGACCTAATTAAACTTAAAAGCTTTTGTACAGCAAACAATAAACGAAACAAAAAGACAACCCACAGAATGGAAGAAAATATTTGCAAACGAAGCAACTGACAAGGGATTAATCTCCAAAATATACAAACAGCTCATGTAGCTCAATATCAAAAAAACAAACAACCCAATCAACAAATGGGAGGAAGATCTAAACAGACATTTCTCCAAAGAAGACATACAGATGGCCAAAAAGATGCTCAACATCACTAATTAGAGAAATGCGAATCAAAACTACAATGAGGTATCACCTCACATGGGTCAGAACAGCCATCATCAAAAAATCTACAAACAGTAAATGCTGGAGAGAATGTGGAGAAAAGGAAACCCTCCTACACTGTTGTTGGGAATGTAAATTGGTACAACTAATATGGAGAACAGTATGGAGGTTCCTTAACTAAAAATAGAACTACCATATGATCCAGAAATCCCACTCCTGGGCAAATATCTGGAGAAAATGATAATTGGAAAAGACACATGCACCCCAATGTTCATTGCAGCACTATTTATAATAGCCAAGACATGGAAGCAACCTAAATGTCTATCAACAGAGGAATGGATAAAGAAGATGTGGTATATATATACAATGGAATATTACTCAGTCATAAAAAAGAACAAAACAACGCCATTTGCAGCAACATGGATAGACCTAGAGATTATCATATTAAGTGAAGTAAGTCAGAGAAAGTCAAATATCATATATCACTTATATGTGGAATCTAAACAATATGATACAAATGAATTCATTTACAAAACAGAAACAGACTCACAGATCTCGAAATCAAACTTATCGTTACCGAAGGGGAAACATGGGGGGAAGTGATATATTAGGAGATTGGGATTAACATATACACACTACTATATATAAAATAGATAACTAATAAGGACCTATGTATAGCACAGGGAACTCTACTCAGTATTCTATAACAACCTATATGGGAAATGAATGTGAAAAAGAATGGAGATATATATACATATATATATATAACTGATTCTCTTTGCTTCACACTTGAAACTAACACAATATTGAAATCAACTATACTCCAATAAAAATCTAAAAAAAAGAAAATGTTCAAAGACACAAAATTACTTAAATATTATTTTCTTATGTATTAAAGTAGCAAAGACTCTTTTTTTTTTTTTTCGTCTCCCTCCCACCCTCCCTATCCCACCCCTCCAGGCGGTCACAAAGCACCGAGCTGATCTCCCTGTGCTATGCGGCTGCTTCCCACTAGCTATCTACCTTACGTTTGGTAGTGTATGTATGTCCATGCCGCTCTTTCACTTTGTCACAGCTTACCCTTCCCCCTCCCCATATCCTCAAGTCCATTCTCTAGTAGGTCTGTGTCTTCAACCATTTTATTTTATTTTATTTATTTGCTGTACGCGGGCCTCTCACTGTCGTGGCCTCTCCCGTTGCGGAGCACAGGCTCCGGACGCGCAGCCGCTCCGCGGCATGTGGGATCCTCCCGGACCGGGGCACGAACCCGTGTCCCCTGCATCGGCAGGCGGACCCTCAACCACTGCGCCACCAGGGAAGCCCGGTCTGTGTCTTTATTCCTGTCTTACCCCTATGTTCTTCATAACATTTTTTTTTCTTAAATTCCATATATATGTGTCAGCATACAGTATTTGTCTTTCTCTTTCTGACTTACTTCACTCTGTATGACAGACTCTAGGTCCATCCACCTCATTACAAATAGCTCAATTTCATTTCTTTTTATGGCTGAGTAATATTCCATTGTATATATGTGCCACATCTTCTTTATCCATTCATCCGATGATGGACACTTAGGTTGTTTCCATCTCCGGGCTATTGTAAATAGGGCTGCTATGAACATTTTGGTACATGTCTCTTTTTGAATTATGGTTTTCTCAGGGTATATGCCCAGTAGTGGGATTGCTGGATCATATGGTAGTTCTATTTGTAGTTTTTTAAGGAACCTCCATACCGTTCTCCATAGTGGCTGTACGAATTCACATTCCCACCAGCAGTGCAAGAGTGTTCCCTTTTTTCCACACCCTCTCCAGCATTTATTGTTTCTAGATTTTTTGATGATGGCCATTCTGACTGGTGTGAGATGATATCTCATTGTAGTTTTGATTTGCATTTCTCTAATGAGTAAAGATGTTGAGCATCCTTTCATGTGTTTGTTGGCTGTCTGTATATCTTCTGTGGAGAAATGTCTATTTAGGTCTTCTGCCCATTTTTGGAATGGGTTGTTTGTTTTTTTGTTATTGAGCTGCATGAGCTGCTTATAAATTTTGGAGATTAATCCTTTGTCAGTTGCTTCATTTGCAAATATTTTCTCCCATTCTGAGGGTTGTCTTTTCGTCTTGTTTATGGTTTCCTTTGCTGTGCAAAAGCTTTGAAGTTTCATTAGGTCCCATGTGTTTATTTTTGTTTTTATTTCCATTTCTCTAGGAGGTGGGTCAAAAAGGATCTTGCTGTGATTTATGTCATAGAGTGTTCTGCCTATGTTTTCCTCTAAGAGTTTGATAGTGTCTGGCCTTACATTTAGGTCTTTAATCCATTTTGAGCTTATTTTTGTGTATGGTGTTAGGGAGTGATCTAATCTCATACTTTTACATGTCCCTATCCAGTTTTCCAAGCACCACTTATTGAAGAGACTGTCCTTTCTCCACTGTACATTCCTGCCTCCTTTATCAAAGATAAGGTGACCATATGTCCGTGGGTTTATCTCTGGGCTTTCTATCCTGTTCCATTGATCTATCTTTCTGTTTTTGTGCCAGTACCATACTGTCTTGATTACTGTAGCTTTGTAGTATAGTCTGAAGTCAGGGAGCCTGATTCCTCCAGCTCCATTTTTCGTTCTCAAGATTGCTTTGGCTATTCAGGGTCTTTTGTGTTTCCATACAAATTGTGAATTTTTTTGCTCTAGTTCTGTGAAAAATGCCAGTGGTAGTTTGATAGGGATTGCATTGAATCTGTAGATTGCTTTGGGTAGTAGAGTCATTTTCACAATGTTGATTCTTCCAATCCAAGAACATGGTACATCTCTCCATCTATTTGTATCATCTTTAATTTCTTTCATCAGTGTCTTATAATTTTCTTCATACAGGTCTTTTGTCTCCTTAGGTAGGTTTATTCCTAGATATTTTATTCTTTTTGTTGCAATGGTAAATGGGAGTGTTTCCTTGATTTCACTTTCAGATTTTTCATCATTAGTATATAGGAATGCCAGAGATTTCTGTGCATTAATTTTGTATCCTGCAACTTTACCAAATTCATTGATTAGCTCTAGTAGTTTTCTGGTAGCATCTTTAGGATTCTCTATGTATAGTATCATGTCATCTGCAAACAGTGACAGCGTTACTTCTTTTCCGATTTGTATTCCTTTTATTTCCTTTTCTTCTCTGATTGCTGTGGCTAAAACTTCCAAAACTATGTTGAATAAGAGTGGTGAGAGTGGGCAACCTTGTCTTGTTCCTGATCTTAGTGGAAATGGTTTCAGTTTTTCACCATTGAGGACGATGCTGGCTGTGGGTTTGTCATATATGGCCTTTATTATGTTGAGGAAAGTTCCCTCTATGCCTACTTTCTGCAGGGTTTTTATCATAAATGGGTGTTGAATTTTGTCGAAAGCTTTCTCTGCATCTATTGAGATGATCATATGGTTTTTCTCCTTCAGTTTGTTAATATGGTGTATCACGTTGATTGATTTGCGTATATTGAAGAATCCTTGCATTCCTGGAATAAACCCCACTTGATCATGGTGTATGATCCTTTTAATGTGCTGTTGGAGTCTGTTTGCTAGTATTTTGTTGAGGATTTTTGCATCTATGTTCATCAGTGATATTGGCCTATAGTTTTCTTTCTTTGTGACATCCTTGTCTGGTTTTGGTATCAAGGTGATGGTGGCCTCGTAGAATGAGTTTGGGAGTGTTCCTCCCTCTGCTATATTTTGGAAGAGTTTGAGAAGGATAGGTGTTAGCTCTTCTCTAAATGTTTGATAGAATTCGCATGTGAAGCCATCTGGTCCTGGGCTTTTGTTTGTTGGAAGATTTTTTATCACAGTTTCAAGTTCAGTGCTTGTGATTGGTCTGTTCATATTTTCTACTTCTTCCTGATTCAGTCTTGGCAGGTTGTGCATTTCTAAGAATTTGTCCATTTCTTCCAGGTTGTCCATTTTATTGGCATAGAGTTTCTTGTAGTAATCTCTCATGATCTTTTGTATTTCTGCAGTGTCAGTTGTTACTTCTCCTTTTTCATTTCTAATTCTATTGATTTGAGTCTTCTCCCTTTTTTTCTTGATGAGTCTGGCTAATGGTTTATCAATTTTGTTTATCTTCTCATTGAACCAGCTTTTAGTTTTATTGATCTTTGCTATCGTCTCCTTCATTTCTTTTTCATTTATTTCTGATCTGATTTTTATGATTTCTTTTCTTCTGCTAACTTTGGGATATTTTTGTTCTTCTTTCTCTAATTGCTTTAGGTGCAAGGTTAGGTTGTTTATTCGAGATGTTTCCTGTTTCTTAATGTGGGATTGTATTGTTATAAACTTCCCCCTTAGAACTGCTTTTGCTGCATCCCATGCAAAGACTCTTAAATGCACAATGCCTAATGAAATAAAATAGCCATTCTCAGGACTTTTGTGTAGGAGTATAGATTATTACTGTGTTTTGAGATACAATTTGACAATATATATCAGAAGATTTAAATATATTCTTTTTCAAAACCTAGCATTCATTAACCAAAAAAAAAAAAAAGTCAGCCATCCTATTTTGCAGCTTTTTCTTTCCTTTATGAATTTCTGTTCCCTCATCATAATAGCAATGACTTTGACCATCCTATTAGGACTTTAATAAATGTTTTATGATTTTTTTTCTAGTTTCTGTATTACATCACCCTTGGAGTAATACATATCTTCAGAGTCTTCATCAAGGAAGAGCCCCTATTTTCATAGGCTACAAAGTGAGGGTCATAATAGTACCTACTTCACAGTATTATGTAAATTCAATGAATTCTATGTGGAAGATTGGAGTTAACTAGCTGGTTGGAAGATTTCTATCAGCTCAGTCTGTAATTGAAGCCCAAGTTCTTGACTGTCTGTGAGGCTGATGTAGCCAGTGGTCTGTTTGCAAATTTTCTCACATTGCAGGGAAAAGTAATCATGGACAAGTCACGTTCTGAGTATGCTATGTTGCTGGGAGCATGGCAGAGACCTAGAGAAGAGAAAATGGAGGAAGGCCAGAGCATGAAGACTATGGCTTTAAAGGGAGACATTTCCCTGTTTCTGCTAGGGAATACCAGCACCAAAAGGCAGGTAGCAACCAAGCGAGACTGGGGCAGTTACTCTTGGATTTGGGGGCTGGTGCTGTGAAGATCATCTAGGCAAGAAGGAACTGCTGAGCTGTGACCTTAGCTGACTCCCACAAACTATCTCAATGTTTGGTCATATTTGCCCTACTTCATGGACTCTTCCTAGCATTCTGGGTAAGGGCAGATTTGCTCCATCACAAAGAGCTTATAAAGATATACTGGGACTTCCCTCGTGGCACCGTGGTTAAGAATCTGCCTGCCAATTCAGGGGACACGGGTTTGAGCCCTGGTCTGGGAAGATCCCACATGCCGCGGAGCAACTAAGCCAGTGCGCCACAACTACTGAAGCCCGCATGCCCTAGAGCCCACACCCCACAACTACTGAGCCCATGAACTGCAACTACTGAAGCCTGTGTGCTCTAGGGCCCGTGTGCCACAACCACTGGGCCCACGTGGCAACTACTGAAGCCTGAGTGCCTAGAGCCTGTGCTCCATAACAAGAGAAGCCACCTCAGTGAGAAGCCTGTGCACCACAACGAAGAGTAGCCCCCACTCACTGCAACTAGAGAAAGCCTGCATGCAGCAATGAAGACCCAACGCAGCCAAAAAAAAAAAAGATATACTGTTCCTAGACTTCTGGTTGCCAAGTGGGAGAGGAGGTGTGGGAGGGATGGATTGGGAGTTTGGCATTAGCAGATGCAAACTATTATATATAGGATGGATAAACAACAAGGTCCTACTGTATAACACAGGGAACTATATTCAATATCCTGTGATAAACTACAATGGAAAAGAATGTGTATATATATATATATATATGTATAAATGAATCACTTTGTTGTACAGTAGAAATTAACACAACATTGTAAATCAACTATACTTCAATAAAATAAAATTTCCAAAAAGATATACTATTGCTTTTCATCCATCCCAACTTAGCATATTTTAACTTAGTTCAGTTGACACAGAGTTGGAATTTTTTAAAAGAAACCAGATGGCAACAAGAAGGGGAAAAAAAAGCTAACAAAATAAAAACACACAGAATGGGCTCATTTACAGAGTTTCTTTTAAGATTTTCCCTCCCTCTCTATCTCCCTTTCTCTTTCCCTTCCCTTATTATTTCCTTTTTCTTTTTTCATTTAATAAACTTTTTGAGCACTATTGTGCTGGTCAGTGGGAAGACGAGGATAAAGAGGCTTGACTTTCTTCCCCTAATTTAGTTACAGCTGAGGCAAGCAGTGGCTTCACTGCTGCAGGTTGTAGCACACGAACCCTAGAGCCATTTTCTAGCTTCAATCCTGAGCATGCCAAGTCTCATTTCAGCTCATTTTAGTCTAAGCCCTTCTTTGAACTTCTCGGTATCCATTCCACCTAACATTTTTCTGTGACATTTGTGCCGCAGCTGAGCAATGTACTTGCATTACTCATAACTGCCACCAGGTGGTGTCTAACACTGGAGCCCATAGTTTAAATATTTTGTTAACTTAAAAAGAATTTACAGGGACTTCCCTGGTGGTGCAGTGGTTAAGAACCCACCTGCCAATGCAGGGGACACGGGTTCGAGCCCTGGTCCAGGAAGATTCCCACACGCCATGGAGCAACTAAGCCCGTGCACCACAACCACTGAGCCTGTGCTCTAGAGCCTGTGAGCCACAACTACTGAGCCCGCATGCCACAACTACTGAAGCCCACGCGCCTAGAGCCCATGTTCTGCAACAAGAGAAGCCACCGCAATGAGAAGACCGCGCACCGCATCGAAGAGTAGTAGCCCCCGTTCACCACAACTAGAGAAAAGCCCGTGTGCAGCAATGAAGACCCAATGCAGCAAAAAATAAATTAATTAATCAATTAAAAAAACAATTTATGGTGAAGTCAATTCTGTTTTCACTATAAAAATGTACCTTTAAAATAAAATGTAAAGTGCTTAACCATTTACTAACCACTTGATTTCGCATAATCACAAGGATAGTCATTTGTATCCTGCCTTTTCATTTGCAAAGTGTGTTCACATTAATTATTCCTTTTGATGTTTCCAATAGTTCTTCGAAGTCAGTTTGGCAGGTGTTTTTATTTGCTAAACTTTACAGATGGCCACACTTTATATAACCAAGGTCACAGAGGTACTAAGGCCTAGTTCTCTTATTTAATTTCCAAGCAACCTGTTTAATGCTGTGCTGTAAGGACATGAACAGAGAACAACATTAGGTACAGGTCCTGTAAATCATTGAACTAAAGTCCCAGTATTATAAATCTCTACTCAATTATACTCCTTATTGCTTTTAGGAAACTGTTGAAGTTATATTCTGGGTTTAGCACTGAGCCACATAGCACTCACCTGTCTACTTTGCAGTTTTAGATGAAGTGTCAATTGCCATTGTAACCTTCAGTTTCTCTCTCAGTTCAATACAGTGGACCAGTGAACAACATGGATTTGAATTGTGTGGGGCCACTTTTCCCAAGGGAAAAAAACCCTCGATTTTTTCCAACAGTAAATACTGCAGTACTACACCATCTGAGGTCGGTTAAATCCAAGAATATGGAATCGCAGATACGGAGGAACCGCGTATAAGGAAGGCTGACTAAATTACCCAGGGATTTTCCACTGCAGGGAGAATTGGTATGCCTAACCCTTTCATTATTCAAGGGTCCATTGTACTTTCTTTTTGTCTCATTTTGTGCAATGAGAAACTGCCTCCCTCCTTACTTTACTTCCTTGAACAGTAAGGATCCCTAAACATGACACACATCTAAAATATGTTAACACATAATCATTTCTTCCTCAGTTAAAAGAAAAATTCCCTAGTAACCAAGTTGCTACATTCCTTAGGAAGCTCACCTATCATCACTGAATGCTCAGATCTATCTTTTATTCTTGAAGGATCCAAGCCAATTCTTTTTTCCTTATGGGCAACTTAAGGATGATTTTAAAATAATTTTAGAAAGCAGTTAAAATATATTTCTTTATGACCATCCACTGTGGCCTAACTCATGGCAAGCCAGTGAGATTATACATGAATTTAGAAAAAAAATCATAGTCATAGCAAGTTACATTTATTGATCACTCACTGGTTAACAGACACTCTGCTAACCATTTAAAATTTCTTATAGCTCATTTCATCTTCATAAGAACTTTACACAGTAGATACCTTTATTACCTGCATTTTCTAGGTAAAGAAACTGAGGCTTAGAGAAGTTAAGGAGCCTAAAACCAGATTAAGCAATGGAGCTGGGATTTAAAGCTGGATCTTCCAGAACATGAATCTATGTCCACCTGATTTTATGTGTGCTCCTCTCCAGGCCTCCTAGAACTGAGGATAAGCCAACCTGATTCTTTATTCTTCTAACTAATTAATAAGCATCCCTGTTGCACTTCTTTTGTTTTTCTCAACCATCATCACTCCACCTTTGAATGCCCCTTTTAGCAGGGAAAATCTGTGTAAGACAGCTCAGGGGAAGTGGTGTCTGGTGGATTCATGCTAATGACTTGCTCTATAATATCGGGCTTTTAGGGAGTTTTGATGTCAGGGATTTATCCCTTGTATTCCCATAATCTTAGGACATGGGTGAGAAAGATATCTCATGAAAGAAAGAAACTCTATTCTTATTAGCCTTTACTCCCTATTTCCCCTTCACTAACTTAAAAAGGAAAAGGGGAGCTATCAGGATACAGTATAGCTCACAGTCTCATGAAGAGCTGAGATACCAGGTCTCAGGAAGGGCAGGAAATATAGGAGTCCTGGGATGCTGAGCAGAAAAAAACGGGTGGACTTTTCTTCACTGTGATGCCAACTGATGCTCAGCATGCACATCTTCTTCAGTGCCAGATTCCAAAGAAGGAAACTCAATAGGTCTACAATGGCTTCTGTGTATGTCCCCTCTAACTGTGACCACCAGGGGAACTCTGGTCAGGAATGCTGGTCAGAACAAACAAACAATCAAACAACAACAACAAAAACCCAGATGTCCAATACATTGGTCTGGGGGAAGTAGTTTCAGCAAAGACACCATATTGCATCAGGGAGTGAATGGGAGGTGAGAAAGTACAGACAGCACACGAAGCCTTACCCTTTCAACAAATCTGTGCAAAGGGAAAAAAAGTGAACTGGCAGTGCGTGGGTTAGGGGTAGAAAAGCCTTCTCATGTGTTGGTTTGCCTTTAAGATATGGTGTCCTCGAACATATTTGTAACCTGAGAGACATAGGAGACAAAAATAAAGGTAGTTGATGGAGCGAGTTACAGAAGAAGGTAGGTGGGACTGGTTTTAGGAGCATGGGAGGAGAGCTTAACTTTGAAAAGTAGGAGGCATAGTTTTCTAAATAGAGGGAAGTTTGCAGGGTGAGGGGAAAGGAAAGATTTTCAAACCGTTGGCCTCTATTTCTCAGTGAAATATGAGACAAAATGACCTTCAGATCGAGGGATCTAGAGAGTGAGGACTTGAGGTGGGTGGTGAATGCCTCTGACACCTGCTGCAAGGTCTGTTCCTTAAGGGCAGCAGAGCAGGGGAGAGGTCCAGCCAAACTTGAAACCAAAGATTACTTATTTTTTCCATTTTCCTCTCATTGCCTTTTTTTCTGGCATTTTAATGCTTGTTGGTCTCTCTCTCAAAGCGTGAACAAAGAAAGAAAATGGAAATTGGAAACCAAATGTTACAGGTCGTACTGGATGGCCATACCTTGAAATTTCTGCTCAAGCTTTGGTGGGGGTGGAGAATGTACTGGGGACACAAATGGGTTGTTAGATCACCATTGGACTCTGTTGTCCATTCTTCTCCATGACGATACCTAGATCTTGGATGTTGGTTTGTATTACCACTCTCTAGGACTTGGAGCCTCTGGTTCAGAGGATGAGACAAGAGTGTAGCACATCCTCTCAGGGGTAACTTTATCACACAAGGATGTACCAGGTACTGCCAAGGAAGTACCAAGGAAGGCAGATTACATCACCTCAAGGCCGAGTTGTCCAACAGCCAAACAAAAATGGCATAAAGACTATAGTGGCATAGTTAACTTCCACTACTGCAAAGGGCGTCCTTGGCAAGATGAAAGATTTGTTGATTTAAGCCAGGTGATCCTGAGTGAGATGTCCAAAAAGATCTGCCTCTTTTGAGAATGTAAATTTGTGCAGCCACTATGGAGAACAGAATGGAGTCTCCTTATAAAAGCTGAAAAGAGAGTTACCATATGATCCAGCAATCCCATTCCTAGGCATATATTCAGAAAAAATGAAAACTCTAATTTGAAAAGATACATGCACCCCAATGTTCACTGTAGCACTATACAACAGCCAAGACATGGAAGCAACCTAAGTGTCCATGGACAGATGAATGGATAAAGAAGATGTGGTATATATGTACAATGGAATATTACTCAGCCATAAAAAAGAATGAAATATTGCCATTTGCAGCAACATGGATGGACCTAGAAATCATCATACTAAGTGAAGTAAGTCAGACAAAGACAAACATCATATGATATCACTTATATGTGGACTCTAAAAAATGATACAAATGAACTTATTTACAAAACAGAAACAGACTTATAGACATAGAAAACAAATTTATGGTTACCAAATGGGAACGGGGAGAGGAATAAATTAGGAGTTTGGGATTAACAGATATATACTACTATATATAAAATAGATAAAGAGCAAGGACCTACTATATAGCACAGGGAACTAACTACACTCAATATTTTGTAATAACCTATAAGGGGAAAGAATCTTAAAAAGAATATATGTATATATCTATATATATCTGAATCACTTGGCTGTATATCAGAAACTAACATGACACTGTAAATCAACTATACTTCAATAAAAAAAGTAATAATAAAAGATCTTCTTCCTTTGAGTTCTTTAAAACTGAGTCTCAGAGTCTCTTGGCTTCAGAATGGCTAGAACCAAAATATCACAGAACTTCTAGATAGCACAGCCAATAATTTCAGATTGCACTCTGATGAGAGAAGCCACTAGATCATGTGGGAATTAGATAGACAGACATGAGTCAAAACCCTTATCCCACCACTTCTAAATTGTGTGTCATTGGGCAAATTATTTATTCTCTCAGATCCTATTTCTTCATAAATAAAAGAGTAATTTGAAAATTACATTACACATATAGATGAAAGCATTAAATAGTGACCCTGGTACATGTTAGGTGTGCAACGAGTGTTGGAAAAATGGATTATGACACCTAGTTTGATTAAAAGTTGCAGGTGGGGGTCACTCTTAGAATCAGCTAAAAGATACTTGTGAAATTCCTCAGTGGATACAATGTAATACAAATTAAAAGTATAAAGGAGTTAGCCTCTTTATCAGAAAAAAAAAAGCAACAGTGACAAAAATAACAAACAACTAACCAAAAAACCTTCAGGCTCCTAGCAATTCATAAAAACAGGTCTGTTCCCCTAAAGACTAAGAATGAGATTCAAATTGACAAGGACATTAGTTTTTGATAAATCAGTAAAAATCAATACAGAAAATATGCAAAGACTCTCATCAAACACCACTTTGATTACATCAAAACGCTGTTAAACAAACGCGCCAAACTTCTCCATGCCATTCCTATCCCTTCTTCTCTCCTTTCACTAATGACTCCCCGAGGAACTCAGCTCCAGTGAAATTGGACTCCTTAGCCCGCACTTGTTTTCCCAGTTCTGCATTCCGTCTCTGGAGAATTCCTTCTCCCTTCCCTACACACAAGCATATTAATTTCCTCATCCTTCAAGTCTAGATCAAACCTCACCTCCTGTATAAAGCCTTCCTTGCCCATAACTCCTCAGAGACCACTCTCTGTTCTAAAACCCCATGGGACTTCTGCAGAACTCATTTGGCCAACTAGAGTGGGCATTGGTCATTCTGGTAGGCTGTCCAGCCTCTGAACCCTTTTCTTGTTTTGGAGGATGCAGAGCCTGCCTCCCACTCTAGAAGGTCAAGACGTTTGTACGCTTTCCGAGCCTCCCTTTCAATTAAGACAAGGACATGTGACAGAGGCTGAGCCAATCAGATTCACTCACCACACTTCAAAGGCGAAGCCAGTGGCGTGAAGAAGCAGTCACCATGTGGGCCTCAAGCAGTACAGGGTGATACCTGGGAGACAGCTGTGTTCTCTTCCCAGGTCAGTGGTGGCAGCTGCCCACACTGGCTTGTCTGTGCCCTGTGGTGGCAGTGGCAGGGTCTTCACCAAACTAGCTCCATGGCATGATTTGGGGCACTGTTCATGGCTGATGCTCTCCAAGCCTGATTCACTAGCTTTGCGAGAGGTCTGGGCCTAAGAATAGGAGACTTCAGCATAGTATAAAACAGGAAATGGCTTAAAATGGCGTTCAAGGTCTCTCTGGGAATTGCTCACTGCTCGTCTTTCTCCTTAGACTCTTGCCTTCAGCCATATTCATAGGCCTTCTTTCTCCTTAGGTCTCTGCCACAGAGGGATTTGCGGCAACATTTTTGGATGTCGCAATGTTTAGGGGGTAATGCTGACATTTGGGAGGGTGGCAGAGGTGCTAAGATAGTCTCACATAATGAAGAATTGTCTGGCATCTCCTGCCACTTTCAAAGTTCCCCTGGACGTTCATGTAGGTAAAAATAAATCCTGTTACCTGAACCTAGAACCTGACTCTGAGTTATATATAAAAACAACATATTTTTGACTTTTTGAGTGGATGATTGCATTTGGTTTGGAACTTCCCCAAGAGTTATTCACCATTTCAGGACATCGCATCAGGATGGCAACACTGCTCAGTGCAACACACAACGGTTCAGGGTGCAGTTGTCACCACTGTGTTTGTTGTTTTCTAGGATCAGCGCAGGCATCTGATTCCATTATGGACTTTCTAGTGTCCTCTTAGCCAGACATTTGCATATTGAATACATATTTTTATGTATTTCATAAATTGCTTCCTTTTTATTTCTCCTTTATACTACAGTTAGGGAAGTACATTGGATTTTTAGAAAAGATTATTTGAATTTCATTTCAGGATAGTCAAGGTGGCAGTCTTAATTACTTACTATAAAAATGGGATGTTTGATCAAAAAGGGTGGCAGGGCTTCCCTGGTGGCGCAGTGGCTGAGAGTCCGCCTGCCGATGCAGGGGACGCGGGTTTGTGCCCCGGTCCGGGAGGATCCCACGTGCTGCGGAATGGCTGGGCCCGTGAGCCATGGCCGCTGGGCCTGCGCGTCCGGAGCCTGTGCTCCGCGACGGGAGAGGCCACAGCAGTGAGAGGCCCGCGTGCCGCAAAAAAAAAAAAAAAAAAAAAAAAAAGGGTGGCAAACCATAGCCCTAAAGCCCTCTCTTATTTTCCCACAATCTTCTAGCCTACTCTTCCCCACACCCTTCCACTGCTAGGAAAGATCCATTAATGTAGAATTTAGAACGCTGTTCAATTTTTTTAGATAACATATTTTTCTTCCTGTTTTATACACAAACACCTTTAGAAAATGGCTTTATTCTTGCTAAGCTACAACCATAACATCCTGGGTTGATAACGACTGAAGATCTAATGGCCCATTTCAACTGCTGATAAAAGGGGGTGGGATAGGCTTTAAAACTAGCAGCCTCCTGAGAGCTCAATTCTGTAGAAAATTAATTGGGTGTAAAGGGCATATGGAAACCCTACCCACACCCTACACTGTTTTTGTTTGTTTGTTTGTTTGTTTGTTTTTGCAGTACGCTGGCCTCTCCCATTGCGGAGCACAGGCTCTGGACGTGCAGGCTCAGCGGCCACGGCTCACAGGCCCAGCTGCTCCGCGGCATGTGGGATCTTCCCGGACCGGGGCACGAACCCATGTCCCCTGCATCGGCAGGCGGACTCTCAACCACTGTGCCACCAGGGAAGCCCCAACACCCTACTCTTAACCACCCTGTGAGGGAAAAAACTTTCCCTTCCACCCTGGATGCTTAAAAGAATTTGAATATAAATTAGCACGAGATTTGAAAAAGAAGAAAAGAAGTTGCATTATATCTTATTTTTCTGCTACCAACCATCAAACTCCATTAGTGAAACTTTGAGCAGACTGAGCTACTTGGCAATCACCTCATGGTGAGACCACAGAGAGACACCTCAGGACAAGGTGTCCTCAGTCAGCTCTGAGTGCAGATTTCAGATAAAGCCCTGCTTCAGAGAACAGTGTCCAGAGGTTTGCTTACCTGTTTCGGGCCTCCTCTTGAAATGATAATAACTGTGAGGCTGATATTCCAGGGAGAATGTTTCTTGACATTAAAGATCCCCAAACTTCTGGGCCTCATCATATTTTATGAGTGGCCTCTCAGCTGGTGATGGTCTTAGTCCTACATGTTTTTGCTGGAAACCAAAGGACATCAGTAAAATGCCTTTTCCAAACCTTATTACTTCACAAGCAGAGGCAGCATCTGAGGATTTTCTGCATTCAATCCACCTGTGTGTCCTGGAAGACCCGTATGTACTTAAAAGGCAAGCTCTGATTTTAAAGAAGACTGCATTTTAACCACTTGTAAACTATGAATTGACATGATTTCCAAAATCAACAGCCTGAGACTTTGATTGTGTGACTCCAGAAATCCTCGACAGAAGGTTCCTGGGGAGTGACACAAAATGTCCCAAAGAGTTTCATCAAGGGGAGGTAATATATACAAAAGTGAACTCTAAAGTCCTACATAAATGAAAAGTATTTTAGGGTGTGTCACTAACTGTCACAGCCAACTAGGGAAATAATTGAGTACAAATTCACAAACAATACAGTAAATACACTGTGAAGCAATATTCCCATATAGTAACAGCTACTCACTGAAAAAAGAAAAAACTGGTCAATACTTAAAAGACACTAATTGACAACTGATTTTTTAATGGATATTACCTGTTGGATTTTGAGTCAGATATAACCTGAGTGGCCAAAAAAAAGGTTGTTTTTTTCCAAATATACCACTTTTATATGCTCAAGATGTGTTTCAAGTGTGTAAGCCACACCGGAGAGATTTAAAGAATCCTTTCACACTAAGTATCAATTACTGCTCTATTATTTTCAGATGGTTGAGTCACTTGGTAACCTCTCATCACCGTGTGTTTGTCTCGTTTTCTTTTTTTGAATGCTCACCAGAAAGTGATCTGGGGCTTTGTCTGTCTTTTGTTTTCATAACCCCCATAGCATTCTCTCTTTTTCCTCCTGTCAGTTTCACAACTTCAACCTCAAGGCTGTTTTTCAGCTCTCTGAGCATCGTGCAGCTCCTAAGACTGTGCGGTGGGAAGACGACTTTGTGAGAACTACCCATGCCTTGATGTGGTGCAGATACTTCCCTTCTAGGAATCCAGTAAGGTGCCAGTACTTGTTTTCTTGACTCAAATGTTGACTCAAACATTTATTATGTGATATTTGGGGACGTTGGGAAATACAAAGATGAGTTTGTCTCATTTCTTGACCTCAAGAGACTTACTTTTTTACACTGAATAAAAAGGAAATGACATGGGCTAAATGCTATAGAACTGCACAGTCCAATAGAATAGCCACTACTTACTGATTATTGGGCATTTGAAATGTGGCTAGTTCGAACTGAGATGTACTGTAGGTATAAAATACACACCAGATTTCAAAGATTCAGTGTAAAAAATGCAAAGCATCTCATTAATAATATTTATATTGATTACATGGGACACCATAGTATTTTGGCTACATTGGGTTAAAGTATATAATTCATTTCACCTGTTTCTTTTCACGTTTTTACGTGGTTCCTAGAAAATTTAAAATGACTCACGTGGCTCACATTATTTCATTTGGCCAGCAATGCTACAGAAGTTTAGAGAGGAGTGAGTGGGAGAGTATGTCGTGTGTGTGTGTGTGTGTGTGTGTGAACAGAAAACCATGCAAGAAGAGGTGACACGAGCTGAGTCTTGAAGCAGCCTTTGCACATGCAGAGTGGAGAAGCAACCTCAGCTAAAGTTAGTAATGGGCAAGGCATGGTCTTTGGATCCCATCTCAGCTCCTCTTCTTAGAAGCTGTTTGACTTCTGTAACTCTCAATTTCCACAAGAAAAAATTGGGGCTTGTGAGGCCTATCTCATAAGATTGATCATGATGGGGATTATAATGAGGTAATGCATACAAAGAAATTAGTATAGTGCTTAGAACAAGAAAAAGCACTCAGTGGATGGTATCTAAATTTACTAACATGTGCAACATCATGTGGGTTAAAGGATGATTTAAAGGATGTTAAAATGACATTTAACCTAAAAACCATTTCCCCAGCTACTATACCAGAGACACCACCATTAAAGTCTTGCCTCTCTTTTCAAATCATTGCTTAAAATAATTGTTTATAAATCTGAAATAATCCCAAATTTTTTTTTTTTTTTTTTTTCTTTTTGCGGTATGCGGGCCTCTCACTGCTGTGGCCTCTCCCGTTGCGGAGCACAGGCTCCGGACGCGCAGGCCCAGCGGCCACGGCTCACGGGCCCAGCCGCTCCGCGGCATATGGGATCCTCCCAGACCGGGGCACGAACCCGTATCCCCTGCACCGGCAGGCGGACTCTCAACCACTGCGCCACCAGGGAGGCCCAATCCCAAATTTTATACAACACACCTTCAGGAACAGAGGGGGAAAAAGATATATTTTCCTGTTAATTTTCAGTGTCCTTATTCTGTTACTGACTTTATAATACTTTATAACTTTTTGTGTGTGTATGGGGAGAAAAAGATTAGAAGTATAAACTGGCCATTGTCTTTCCTTTTCCTGTTGATATCCTTGGTCATTGGAAACACTAGGAGAATATTCAGTGGTCCACATCTATCTTCATCAAAATTATGGATGGCTCTTGAAACTAGAGCAAATTTTGAGGATGATGGAGTTCTTGTTACCTTAGTGATACAGGACAAGCTTGGCATATCTCCAAGTTCCCGCTGAAGCAGTCCTTACAGAAGGGCTTTATGACAGGCTGATACCTTTCTGAAATATGCCAAGAAACTAATATTAGACCTGCACGTACAGGTACAGTTTACTTGGAGAGTAACTGACTGGAGAGGTCATTGTAATTACATACAGAAGCCAGCTTCTCTTAAAGACTGGTGCTCACGACAGGATGGTGGGCCAACCACTGTGAGGGTGCAGATATGACAGTGGCCCCAGGAATTTCTCTCTCCCATCCTGAGGTTCTGGCTCCAGGAATCTTAAGAGGACTTCTTCCAGAGAGGGGAAACCAAATCTTCACATGATTTTATTCACGCACCAGCTCCACAGATCTCTGCTTCTAGCATGGGTTCCTCATCAATTTCAACTTCTCTTTCCCCTGGTTATCTGTTAAGACACCCAGAAAAGAAGGTCTCTTGAGAGCCCTCATTTGCCTCAAATTTTTGCTTAGGAATTGCCTTTTTTTGTTATCATAAAAGCATCTAACATTTTTGAGCAGTCACTGCTGTGCTAAGCTTTGTGCTATTTCTTTTAAGTCTCATAACACCACCATGGATTACATACCATTATCTCTCATTTTAGTTACCTATTGTTGCATAACAAATCACCACAAAATTTAGGGGCTTACAACAACTATAATCATTTATTATCTCTTATGGTTTCTGTGGGTCAAGAATTCAGAAAGAACATGATAAATTTGATTTATCTCTGCTCCATGAGATCTGGGATCTCAGCTGGAGGATGTGAAGACTGGGCTCTGGAATCATCTGAAGAATCGATCACTCCCATGTCAAGAAGTTAGTGCTGGCTGTCAGCTGAGGGTCTGGTGGGGATGTCAACTGGGACACCCACACATGACCTCTCCATGTGGCCTGGGCTTCCTCACAACATGGCGATTGGGGTCTAGAGGCTGAGAGAGAGACAGAGAGCCAGGCATGGAAGCCTACTGCCTGTTATAACTTAGCCGGAAGTCACATCACTTCTGCCACATTGTTTTGGTTGAGGCAGTTTCAAAGTTCAGCCCAGATTCAAGGGAAGGGATTACTGGTCCCCTCTTTTTTTTTTTTTTGCGGTACACGGGCCTCTCACTGTTGTGGCCTCTCCCGTTGCGGAGCACAGGCTCCAGACACGCAGGCTCAGCGGCCATGGCTCACGGGCCCAGCTGCTCTGCGGCATGTGGGATCTTCCCGGACCGGGGCATGAACCCGTGTCCCCTGCATCGGCAGGCGGTACTGGTCCCATCTCTTAATGAAAGAAGGTCAAAGTCACTTCATGAGAACAGCATGTGAGATGAAATATATACCGGTGCAGCTGTTTTTGGAAAATAGTCTGCCACACATCTATATTTTACAGATAAAAAACAAAGGCTTAAAGTGGGTGAATAAATTACTTGTGATTACACTAGTAAAAAGAAAAGCCAAGATAGAAATATGCTGATTTCCAGAATCCATTCTCTTAAAAAAAACACTATGGGCCTTTCTCACCTTCTGAGATGGCCCACACTCTGTCTGTGGAGTGTGTTTCTAAATAAATCCACTTCTTACCTATCAAAAACAAACAAACAAAAACCCCACAATGCTATGCTATCTCCCACCCCAAATTCTTTCTGGCTTTAAATTAAAAAAAATAAATTAAAAATAATAATCCCTTTTTTTTTTTTTTTTTTTGCAGTACGTGGGCCTCTCACTGTTGTGGCCTCTCCCGTTGCAGAGCACAGGCTCCGGACGCGCAGGCTCAGCAGCCATGGCTCATGGGCCCAGCTGCCCCGCGGCATGTGGGATCTTCCTGGACCGGGGCACGAACCCGTGTCCCCTGCATCGGCAGGCGGACTCTCAACCACTGCGCCACCAGGGAATCCCAAATAATAATCCATTTTAAAACCAAATATTTATTTATTCAAATAGCATGCCACAGATTTTATAAACCTGGAACTGGGGATGGTAACATGAGGTCACAATAACTTTAACATCCAAGTTACAAGAGCTCAATAAGTCACGTCCTTGACCTCACTCTTCCCAGAAATGTTTCCCTTTCTTCCCCACTATTTCTATAGTTCCTAAAGATGCCCACCAACCCATCTGTGCTTCAGGCCACTACATAACAGCTACTGCGTTCTTTGTTTTCTCTGCCAGTGGTTGGACTTCTGAGAACAACAGTGACAACAGAGGTGGGTCTTCTTGCTCCAGTAGCTGCTGGGGGAGGCAGAGAGGAGCTGGTTTTGCTAAGAGGTGGGAAAAATGACTTTGTTTCAACTCTGTCTTGTCACCTGGGCAGAGGAGCAGCACTGCCCTTCCCAGAGGGCGACAAGGTTCTATGAAAGGCCACCCTTCAACTTCACCCCAACATCAGTCTCATTTTCCTGCCATTGATGCTGATAAAACAAAGCAAAACAACTCACATCACCTGGCTCCCAAGCCCAGTGCTGGCTAGCACAAGCAATAATTCAGCCTGGCTCTCCAAACTCACTCCTGCAAGGCTTAGAAATATTTTTTTCCTTTACACACACACACACACAGACACATTGCAACAAAGTCTACAGGAAGAAGCTCATTTCAATAATACAAGAACTTACACATCAAACATCAACTCTGAGTGCTAAGCATGGGTCTTCCAATTATTGGTGACCTCACGGTTTCTAGCCAAACAATGGGTAGACATTTACTTTTCATTTGTATGTCTCAAAGAACAGTGAGGTAGTTTTCCCAAACAAAAGAGGGGTTCACCCAAAGACAAATTCTCTCCACTCCAAGATAACAAGGCCACGTTTCGCTGACAGTTACAGTATTCTTTGCAAGAAGGAAAAGTCTTCCTAAGACATAGCCTAGAGATGGAGCCCAGCTGTGGGAGAGGTAACCAGGTTTATAGTCCACAGATGGCCTTCCCCTTATGCTATTAAGATAGCAAGAGGAGTAGTAATGAAGCAAAGGAGGAGAACAGGGGAGGAGGAGGGGAGGAGGGGAGGAGAGGAGGAGGGGAGGAGGGGAGGAGAGGAGGAGGGGAGGAGGGGAGGAGGGGAGGAGGGGAGGAGGAACACGTATTGAATTCTTACCAAGTGCTAGGCATCATGCTAGACGTGTTTATCTAGTTCTTCCAATAGCTAGATGAGGTAAATACTTTTATGTATTAGAGATGTAAATATACTCCATTTTTTCACATGAGGAAACTCAGGCTTAAAGATTTAGTTAGTTCCAAGGCCATAGAGCTTGTAAGAAGTGAAGCTGAGATTTATACGTGAACTTCATTCTTACTCCTGAACGCTTAACAATTCATATCAACTGTCTCCCACCCTAAATTAGCTGTTAGCTGCTGTTCTCCTAAGAAATCCAGTTAGACCAAGCTTTATTAAATACCTGCTATGTGCAAAAAATCCCCGCTAGGCCCTGGGGCAATAGAGATGAAATAAGGACTAGTTCTGCCCTAAAGGGGCCAGTGGTTCAAGAGAAAAGACAACCTGCCTGGTGGAATGCCCAATGTTTACCCCAGGTAGGGAGGGATTCGTTCTAATTCTGATGTGATCTAAATTTCAGAAGGTGGTTTTTGAGACGGAAGTTAGTTTACAAATACAATTTTGATGGGTAGAGAAGAAAGGGAAAGGCATTCTAAACAGGAGGAAATAATATGAAGAAGAAAAAAAAGCTTGTTTAAGTACACTTGTGAGAGAGGAAGGTTGAGTTGTCGGGATGGGTACAAAGTTCAACGATTTGGATTAGGAAAAAGAGATGGAAAGTGAACTGTTGGATTAGGAAAGAGAGATGGAAAGTCAACTGTTGTGGGCCCTGCTTACCTATGAAGGAGTCTGGATTTGTCCTGTAGACAAGGAGAGCCAGGCAGAGGCTCTTGTACAGAGCAGTGGCAGATTACGTAGGTGTTTCAGATACCAGGCAGGCCCTGTATTCCCTCTAATGGATGAGTCTTCCGGATCCGCCTGTTTTACTGCCCAGCTGGTTGGGGCAGACCAAAGGGAAGGCCAGATGCATTGGGCAGAAATCCATGGACACCTTGCCAAAATCTTCAGGTTTTATTTTGTTTCCTTGAGTTGGATATTTGTGGCTATGTCTTTTGGATGGCTCTCATGTTACTTAGACATTTTCTAATGGTGCAGGAAAAGGAAGGCTGAGATTTGTCCTTAAATTCTCAAGCAGAGGCCAAATGTTGACCATGGGCAGTCATTCCTGGAGAGGGCAAAGTTTTGCAAGGGGGAAGAATGCATGTGGGAGGAAATCCACCCCTTGTCTGAAGGTGACCTGGGAAAAGACAGCAAGATGGGAAAAGTATTACTTCACCATTGCGGCCTTTTTTCTAGGCCTTTTCAGTGGTGTTTGTTCATATTTTTAGCCTGCAAGAATTGAAACAAATTCCCATTACTTGAAGCTTAAGACATGAAGTTTTTCCAAATGATTTGTTATTCCTTTTTGATACTGAGAAGAGGTCTTCTTCATTGAGATCTATGAAGAGTTGTGTCAACTAGTATTTCTGAGGTTGGTCTGAAATCCAGAAAATCGATGTCTGCACTGACCGTATTGTCTCTTTACCTTGGGTAACCTTGGAAGGCCTGAGCAAACGACTCTATCTGTGCCTCCTGCTCGAATAGAGAAGGTGAAATCAATTCTTGAGAGGAGATTAAAGCAGGCTTTTTGACTCAATGAAATTTTCTTTTTTCAAACTGACTACAATTTACAAATGGTCTAATTCCACACAAGCTACTATGTTTCCCCGCAGGTGCTGTGTAGCTCTGGCCTGCAGCTTGAAGGTTAGTTAACCCCTCAAAAGTTATTGGTTAGAGGGGCTTCCCTGGTGGTGCAGTGGTTGGGAATCCGCCTGCTGATGCGGGGGACACGGGTTCGTGCCCCAGTCCGGGAGGATCCCACATGCCACGGAGCGGCTGGGCCCGTGGGCCATGGCCGCTGGGCCTGCGCGTCCGGAGCCTGTGCTCTGCAGCGGGAGAGGCCACAGCAGTGAGAGGCCCGCGTACCGCCAAAAAAAAAAAAAAAAGTTATTGGTTAGAGACTAAATTAAGGGGGTAGTGAAGGCACAGAAAACCATACTTATATGTTTGGGTAAGTTAAGATTAATTGAGGAGATAATACATACATGCACTCCTATGTAAACTGTTCACCAGCCCAGTGGAATGAACTCCTTGGTTCTGTGGCCCAAACAAAATTAAGAAGAGAGAAGTAGCAGAAGTACAGGTGTACATTAGGACACAGGTAGGCCCAGGGTCTGTGCAGGGCACTTGGCCTAGTTTTCCTACATTTAGGAAATGCCTCACAGTTGACCTTATCAAATGTAGGTCAAAATGGGGTTAGACCGAGAGTTCCAGAGATTCACTGACAGATCCAGAGGGAGGAGATAGATGAGGGTTAAGCTGATAACATTCCAGCCCAAGAGAATGCATAACCCTGCAAGTTCTGCCAAGTGGTCAGTTGATCGACTGATTCTGGTCAAACTCGCCTGAGCGGACAGCTTCAGTGCAGACGTTTGGATGTGTGCAGGGGACTGTGTATCCTCGCACGATTATCCTGATTAAGTTCACGGATTCCAGGTTGCTGCCACAGGATATCCAGCTCCTTTCCTAGCTCAGGCTCCAGAATAAATCTTTTTTTTTTTTTTTTTTTTTTTTTGGTGGTATGCCGGCCTCTCACTGGTGTGGCCTCTCTCATTGCGGAGTACAGGCTCCCGGATGCACAGGCTCACGGGCCCAGCCACTCCACAGCATGCGGGATCCTCCCGGACCGGGGCACGAACCCGTGTCCCCTGCATCGGCAAGCGGACTCTCAACCACTGCGCCACCAGGGAAGCCCAATAAATCTTTTTTTGATTGTTAGAGAAGTTTGACATTAAAAACAAAAAATCTACACTCCCCTCCTTTAACAATGATTTACTGAACAGCCATCACGAGCCAAGGGCTGCTCAAAGCTTGGGGTAGAGCAGTGACAAGGATGGCCAGGGCCCTGCTCTCCCAGAATGCACATGTTTGAGGTGGGATGACAGGAACAAACTGGTAGATAAGTAAACCCACAAGTAGATATCAGATGGCTGTGAGTGATGGGAAGACTGTAAGTGGGGGATGTGACAGAGTGACTGGGCCGCAGCTTTAGATTGGGTGGTCAGAGTTGGCTACCAGAGGACGTGACATTTGAACTCAAGACGTACCTACATTTAGAGGTACATTTACATGTACCTCCCATAGCTACATGGAGCTACCTGATTCAAGGAGAATTCCAGGAGAAACAACAGTTACCTGGATAACAATCAAGTTTATTTCTTAAGACAAACAGCCTTGTATATGGTTAGTTCTCTCTCAGTTCAACCAAAATCTTCTGAGGACATCTGATTTTTGCTTTTCTGGAAAGGGCAGGCTGCTAGTGGGGAAAGTGTCAGGGCTGGCTGACTGCTTCTGGTGGTCAGAGCTTAGAATTGCCTGATGTTTAACTGTAGCTCTTTCCCTCTTTTCATTTTTATTGCTATACATTTTTTTTCTGGAAGGTCCTCTTATGTGAGGGCTGATGATATTAACGAAGCTGATTTCACAAACCACCAGGGAAAATTTCTCTTACTGTTTTATTGTGACATCGAAAAATCTTCCTCTCTTTGGCCACTGCTGTAGCCAATGAGTAGAAGAAATACCTTCAAAGTGGATGTTGACTCAGAATCAAGCAGCCCACTGCTATTTAAAGATTCAGGGCCTTTCTGAGCTTTCCATAAGGGAATAATTAAACCACTGCAGGTAACAAAGAATTAATTTTGAGGGATATTAAGTACCCCTAATTAGCACATTTGAGTTTCGTTTCCCCACAGGGAAAATATTCTCATGGCACTTTGCCATGTCAAAGCTTCTAAAACTTCTCCTTAAACTTAGAGCTGAAGTCCGTTTTACAATGCAAATGAGGACTGCAAAAACCTTTAAACCAAATTATTCACAAGCATTAGGAAGCTCCAGGGTGACTGGATTTTGTTAATAATTCTGTGGCAACCACTGGGGAGGCCTTCTGAAAAATATATGGCTGGTGAAATCACAGTACCTAAATCTTCTCATAACTCATATCTGTGTAGACTTCTGAAAGCTTGTTTTTTCTCAATCTTGATTATGCTGTATTATTATTTTTCTTAAAGAAGATGTTGGGGGTAGGAGTTTATTAATTAATTAATTTATTTTTGCTGTGTTGGGTCTTCGTTTCTGTGCGAGGGCTTTCTCTAGTTGTGGCAAGTGGGGGCCACTCTTCAGCACGGTGTGCGAGCCTCTCACTATCGCGGCCTCTCTTGTTGCGGAGCACAGGCTCCAGACGCGCAGGCTCAGTAGTTGTGGCTCACAGGCCTAGTTGCTCCACGGCATGTGGGATCCTCCCAGACCAGGGCTCGAACCCATGTCCCCTGCATTAGCAGGCAGATTCTCAACCACTGCGCCACCAGGGAAGCCCGATTATGCTGTATTTTAATTGCATTTTAAAGTTTAAGTGAATTTAGGGATCATAAAAATGTAAGACAAATAGAAACATCGCAGCCTAGACACATCCATCACAGGGAGTTGATTGCTTACAAGGTCACATGTAATTAGGGCAGCAGAAGGTATTACAATTTATTGGTCTCAAATTCAATTAAATGAGATCAATTAATTCCTTGGAATATTTACGATATGATTCTCCTATCTTGGTATCTACTCTGCACTTAATTTAACAATGAAAGAGGGCTGATCTGTTTGGTTATTATGTAGATTTACATATTTTTTAATTCAAAGGGAAAAACTTTTAAAACTATGTGTACTTTCCAGGGCCTCCCTGGTGGCGCAAGTGGTTGAGAGTCCGCCTGCCGATGCAGGGGATACGGGTTCGTGCCCCGGTCTGGGAGGATCCCATATGCCGCGGAGCGGCTGGGCCCGTGAGCCATGGCTGCTGAGCCTGCGCGTCCGGAGCCTGTGCTCCGCAGCGGGGGAGGCCACAACAGTGAGAGGCCCGCATACCGCAAAAAAAAAAAAAAAAAAAAAAAAAAAAAAAAAATATGTGTACTTTCCAAATATGAGCATGTAGAGGTTAATTTAATATATACTGAGATTTCCTGGTAATGTTTATTTTAGACATGGACATGAACATTTGCCTTAGATGCAGTTCTGAAGGCCAAACTAAAGGATTGCAAGGAAAGGTTATCTTTGAAATTCTACCCCCCTTCTTAGATCCACACGAGAATGAACTTAAACTCTAACAACTAATGAAGGAAAGGAAGAACACCATCATCTGAGGTAGTATCAGTTCTCAAATAACATACAACAGAGTAATTTCTGATGTCTAATTTCCCACTACTAAAAACAGAACAGAAAAATGTTCAGAGTGCTAGGGATGGAAGCCGGTAACTAACAGACTCTGCCAATATAACCATGTGGCCTAAGTCCTCTGATTTTGTTTTCAGTTGGGATCCTGCAGGCAGCTAGCAACATACTCTGACAAAGCCCTTTTAGGCTTTATCAGAACATTTTAGCAACAAGTGATCTATTTCTTTGGACTTTTAAATGTCTCTTTCTAACTTTTGAATGTACTTCAGTCCCACGGTAATTACCTTCTGTTTTTTCCTTTCCTTTTCCTTCACTCCTTCCCTCCTCCCTCTCCCCTCTAAGAGAGTAGAAATTTAGTCCGGAAGAGGTTCCAAAGTATTAGGGCATTGCCTCATGTCTTCTTCCAACTGCAAAAATTCATAAGGCAAGGCAGATTCTTCTCCAGATAGTGTTTTCTGTTAGCTCCAAAGTACTAAAGGGAGCTTAGAAGGCATCAATTTCCAAGTCAGTTTCAGACAGGCATGCTTTCCCAACCTATCTAACAGGTAGACTTCTGCCTGAACACTTCCCATGATAGGAAGCTCCCTGCTTGATGAGACTGCTGATTCATTTTTGGCCAGCTTTGCATATTTCTTCTACAGAGATAAAATTAGCCTTGCAGATATTTAAGCCAATTGTCCTGAGTTCTGCCCTCTAGATCCGCACAGATCAAGTCAAACTGCCCCTACCTGACAGCCCTTCCAATCTTGGAACATACATATCAGGCCTCCCAACAATCATTTTTCCTCTAGTTTCTGCCATGGTTCACAGAGTGACTGGTTACAGCTATCCTTGTGGACTACACCGGCTGCTTAACACCTGACTCAAATTCCAGTGTCTTGACCTCTTGAGATTTAAAATACATCTCCACAATTTTTCAAATTCTTTTCGGCTTACATCCTCCGGCTTTCATGTTTGTACAAGCCGCTTATATCAAAACTTGGTGTCTTTACAAGTTTCTACCAAACATCACTGGTTTTCAGCAGTTTGTGTCTAATATGTTATGGCAGCTTAGTAGCAAAAACATCAAGAGGAATCTCACGCAGGGTGCATGGGCTTCTGAAATCTCCCTCCACTCCCCTGGCTCTCCCTTCCTGACGTCATCCTCACTTCCTCTGCTGAGGGAAAGCTAATTCTACTAATCTCAGAGGTAAAGGCCTGCTCATCCTCAGATGTGAAAGGCTCAGCCTGCCTTGAAGGTAAATTACCCCAGCAGAGTCTGATCCTTCTTTCCCTGAAACAATGGAATTTTCACCACATTGCTACAGTACATAATAATAATGGTAATGGGCCTCCCTGGTGGCGCAAGTGGTTGAGAGTCCGCCTGCCGATGCAGGGGATACGGGTTCGTGCCCCGGTCTGGGAGGATCCCATATGCCGCGGAGCGGCTGGGCCCGTGAGCCATGGCCGCTGAGCCTGCGCGTCCGGAGCCTGCGCGTCCGGAGCCTGTGCTCCGCAACGGGGGAGGCCACAACAGTGAGAGGCCCGCATACCGCAAAAAAAAAAAAATAATAATAATAATGGTAACCACCTCCATATAATTGTTAAACACTTTACATGATCTCACTTAAATCCTACCTTAACCCCATGTGGTAACTAGTATTATTCCTTTTGTACATGTGAAGAAACTGAGATTTCAAAAGGTTAAATAATGAAGAACTTTTTCTAAGGAAGAACAGGCTATTATTGGCAAAGCTAGCACTTAAACCTACATTTTGTAAAACTCCAAAGTTAGTGCACTTAACATGTATACTAAATGTCTCCTCAAGACTTCCATATCCTTCACCATCTTGCCTGTTGTTTTCTGCATAAATTCCATTTTAAAATAGTATTCCTTTAAAAATATGGCCTTCTAAATGAATACAGTCCCTTAGGTGTGAAAACAAGGAAGTAATTGAAGATTGTAAATCTGGCCAACAGATGTGCTTGACTTGCTCATCCATTGTTTTTCATAAAAAAGCAAAACAAAACATGCACTGTGCATGTGTATAGAGGTTATTAAGAGTTTACGAGCCCTTTCCCATATATTATCTCATGTGAGCCTCAGGACAGTCAGGTGACATAGGCAAGACAGGTACTTGCAACTTACGCAGGAGGGTGTTAACATGCTCTTAGAAACTAAGTGATTTGTGCAAGATTCACAGATAAGCAGTGAGTTCTCTTTCCAGGGTCCAACAAAAGCTATCTTTCAAAGTGTTCCTGAAATCTCACCACCTTCTCAGAGTTGATGAATAGGAGAGCAACATGATCTTAGTTTGGCTTCTCTAGAAAATAACAGCGTTTCCAGGGAGGTGTAATTTCAGGGAAGCAGGAATGAAAGAAATGGAGAGTGAGACAGAGAAAGAGAGGAAATCCAAGGCAATTCCTGAGCTGGCCACAGTTTTGAAATAAGCTGAGTGCTGTGTATCACAGGACATTTTCATAGAGGCTGTTTGAAGCTACTCTGTGTGTCCCGGGGCAGGGGAGGGAAAAGAACGAAAATGTACCACTGGCTTCCATTGCCCAGGATCAAAGTTCAGGTCCCAGGGCATTAAGTCACCAACACTTCCTCATATATTTATATATGTGTGTGTGTGTCTGTGTGTGTATATATATATGTATGGGGACACAGTGGGTCTTTCGGGAAAGCAGAGAAGGCAAGGTCCTGTCAGGTCATACATGAGAGTGACATGAGGGACCAGTGGCAGCCATGGAGGGGGTCTGCCTGGTCCAGAAGGCCAGGGTCCACCATGACATGACCTTTTGCCACAAAGGTGGCAAGAGACTTTAATAGAACTCCTCTCTGTGGCCTACAACAATGCATTTGGTGTCAAGGCATTTTCCTGGAAGGTCACCAGTAACAATGAACAGTTGGGTGCATGGTCTCAAATGAGGATGGTGATGAACTACTCCCTGATGAACCCACTTCAAGGACACCACCCCTACCCCACCTTAGAACTGATGAAGCCCTTCTTTATGCCCACACTATTCTTCATGAGTTTATAAACATTTAACACTATTATTTATTCAGATTTTTTCCTGTCCTAGAGAAGATTTTTGTGAGGTTAGAGTAGTGCTGATTCATTAATTCGATAGTTTATTGAGTATCTACTATGTGCTGGGCACTATTTTAAGTGCTAGGGATAAATCGGCAATAGACACAAATCTTTAACTTTCAGAAGCTTACATTTGAGTGCGTGTGGGGAGACCAACTGAAAAAAAAGTAAAAAATAAATTGTGTTAGATGGTGATAAATGCTTCGGAGGGAAACAAAGCAAGAAAGTTGTTTAGGAAGAGTAGGGGTGGGGAGTGACAATTATAGATTAACTAGGGTGTTGAGGGAAGGCTTTACCGAGTGAGTGGCATTATAGAAAGAGTGGACATGGATACTTGGGGGAAAAGTTCCAGAGACAGAGCGAAGCAAGTACAAAGGCCCGAAGGCATGCTGGGTGTTTTGCAGGCAGGGCAGGGAGGCCAGTGTGATGAAAACACACTGAGTAAGGGACAGGGAAATGAGAGAGGAGAGTAGATGAGGTAGAGAGGTAACACGGAGCCACATCATTGGACACTGAAATGACTTTGGCTTCCAACTGAGGAGGAATGGGGAAGCAGTATGGTTTTAAGCACAGAAGTGATTTCACTACATTTCAACCGGATCACATGGGCTGAGAATAGACTGTAGAGGGACAAGTGTTGAAATTGGGAGTTAGGAGGCTACTAAGGTAACTCGGAAGAGAAATGTTGGTGGTTTGGACCAAGATGGCTGCAGAAGAAGTGGTGAGAGATGGTGTCATTCCGGTTTAAAGATGGAAGTGACAGGATACGTGATGGATTATAAAGGAGATATGAGAGAGAAAAGGAAAAAAGGTGACTCCAGGTTTTGGGCCTGAGTCAAGAAGACAGGAGGGGGAAAAAATTAGGGGGAAGTTTAGTAGTTTGGACAGGAAATGGCTTTTAGACATCCAAGTGGAGTAGTTGACTTGATAGTGGACTTAGGCTGAAGTTCAAGGAAAAGTTCATGGCTAGAGATAAAAATTTGGGAACAATCACTATGACACTGAAAGCCACACAGATGGCATTGAAAGCTATGGGACTGGATAAGATCACCAAGTGAATGAACACAGATAGAAAAGTGAGGAGGACAAAAGACTGACTCCTAGGCCACACCAACTTTAAGGAGTGAGGAGTAACCAGAAAGGAGATTCAGCAAAAGCGGTCATGAGGTAGGGGGAAAACCAGAAAGAATGTGGTTTCTGGAAATCAAGACAAGAAAGTGTTTCAAAAGGCAGCTACTGATGAACTTGGTACTGATAAGAGGTGTTGAGAACTGACCTTTGGGTTTAGCAGCATGGAGATCATTGGTGACCTTGAGCAATTCAGTGCAGCAGAGAGGGGCAAATGCTCAAACGGAAGTTCGAAAGCGAATGGAGGGGAGAGAGCGGAAGCAACAGATATAGGCAGTTCTTTAGAGTTACGCTTTAAAGGCAAGGAGTGAAAAGAGGGTGGTAGCTGGAGGGGGAGGGAGGGTAAAGAAGTATTAAGAGCCTGTTTATTTTCCTCTTGGAAGGGTCCAGTAGAACTTACTAGCAGAACCAGGCAGGAAATGAACGTTTGTGAGAAAAATCAACAAAGTATTCCCTGGAACCAGGTTCTGCATGTACCACCTAACTGATCCACACATGGTTCCCGTATCAATGAGGAAATGTATCGTGGGCGTCAAGGTGCCTGGGTTAGGCCTCAAAGACTTAACACCTTAAAGGTTTCCGATGCAAAAGGCGTTAACAACGAGCCTGTCAGGCAGCAGAGTGCAGGTTCACTACCCATGGGCCAAGCCCAAATGTGGTCGGGAGCCATCTTCTGAGAGGCTCATTTAGAGGGGCAGTTTTACAGAGGGCTGCGGTTGTTGTCATCATCAACATCATCTCATCGTTATCATCAAACAGCAGTTAAGTGCCTAATTTCTCTTACCACCTCATAAACTAAAATAGAGGGCCTTTTTCCCTGGGGGCGCGGACTGTGGTGACGAACGGAGTAAAACCAGGCTGGAAGGTCAGAGATGGGGAAAGACGGGCGCGGGGTGGAGGCAGACGCCTCTTGCCAAACCATCCTGCCCCAGAACCCGATTTTCCCCCTCCTTCTCCAAGCGCTGGAGTGCATGACTCTTTACCTGCTATTTCTTCCTCCTTTGCTCTTTGCGCCCCCTACTTCTCCTTCTGCTGTTCTGTCTCGGCGCAAGGGTGGATCTGAAGATCGCCCCGACCCCTACCTGCCTCCCCAGCGCCTGTACGCGCAAGGGAAGCCGACCGAAACCCCTGAAACTCCAGCGCGGCAGAAGCCGGCGTTCTGAGCATGTGCGAGCAAGCCCGGGGGCCGGAACAGATTCGGGCGGCTGAACCCAGGTCGCTGCCCTAAGCGCCGCTCGAGAGCACTGTGAGCGCGGGGCCGGGCGGCACTCCCTAGAGCGGTGCCCTGGCGCCCTGAGCGCAGCGGCTGCGCCCTGCCCTCCGGGTGTGGGCTAGCCGGCCGCGTGTGCCTGGCTGCTTGACGCGAGGACGAGCCAATCAGGGCCAGCGGCCCTGGCTGCCATGTGACGGGCGAGGCGGCTCCTTTCCCCAACGCGGCCAGAGGGAGGAGAGAACCGGGGCTCGCCGCGAGCCTTCGAGAGCAGCGGCCGCTGAGGAGGCGGCGGCGGCGGCGGCGGCGGCAGAGGCTCGAGCCAGCCGCGCGCGCATCCCCGGGCGCCCTGCGCGGCGGAGATCTCGGCGGGCCGCGGGAGCCCAGGACGGGACTGGACAAAGCAAGATGGCAGGAATCTTAGCCTGGTTCTGGAACGAGAGGTTTTGGCTCCCTCACAATGTCACCTGGGCGGACCTGAAGAACACGGAGGAAGCCACCTTCCCGCAGGCTGAGGATCTCTATCTCGCCTTCCCCTTGGCCTTCTGCATGTTAATGGTACGGCTCATCTTCGAGAGGTAAGACGGGCTGGAGCGCTCCTCCCCTCCCCCCCCCAAACACAAACACACACACGCACACCCTCGCGCGCACACCCTCGCGAGCGCTCCTCCCCTCCCCCTACACACACACACACACGCACACCCTCGCGCGCACACGCACACTCGCGTGCTCTGTGGCTCACGCACCCGCGCCCCCAGCGCTCGTGCTTACGCCTCCCAACCTTTGTGTTCGGGAAGGGGTTGCTGACCCCTCAGCCTGGCTGCGGTTCTGGGAGCAGGAGCGGGTCTGGCTTGCCTCTGGATTTCCTCCGGGGCGCAGGGGAGGCCCGCGGAGCACTGGGGTAGCCCCACGCACTCCTCCTTGGCCCGCGCTCTCCTCCTCGCGGAGAGGGCAGGCGAACAAAGGTGAGCGACGGCCGGCCTTGGGACGCGCCACACTCCGCCGGGCTGGTCCCTCTCCGCCCCGCGGGCACGCTGCGCTGCCAGGCAGCGCTTCCCTGCCGAGCCTTGTCGCCACCCACCTGACAGCCAGGAACGTTCCGGACGCACGGCCCGGAGGGCAGAGAAACCGCGCACACTTCCAAATGCTTTCACCCGGGCGCACGGATTGCTCGGACTGTGCTTTGGAGAAATTCACCAGGGACTCCTTGGTTTATGGCCGCTGTTTGGTTTCCATCAGTGACACTGAGTATCAGGACCACAGTGCTGGGAAATAGGTGACAGTAGTTTGTAGGTTTCCAGGACTCCGGGCCATTAGCGATTTCTTTCCAGGACGGGTGCGCAGCCTGCAAAATGGTGATATTAAATTGATAGATGTTTCCTGTGAAATTTCATAAACACAAACTTTAATTTGGTACCAAAACACAAACAATTTTAAAGAATTAACATATTATTGTTTGTGTAATTGCCGGATTTGGTTGGGTAGCTCCTTTGTGTCATAAACAAACTTGTGTTACTCACTGAATCGGTCTTAGTCACCAAACTAGATTGTGCCTGCCACGCACTCTCCGGGTGCTATTGAAACAAAACCGGGACAGCAACACACTTCATTTTCTCAACTGAAAACCTCAACCTCCCATTCCTCTCCCCTCCCCCGTCCCCCATTCATCAGTAGAGGCTGAACTTCTTAGATCACAGAGTATAGATTCCACTTCTCACTTCCACTCCACCTCTCCTCTACCCCCAACTCACCTTGGTCTTGTTTCTTAAGCTTTTGCTCTGTTTTTTGGTGTTTCTGTTTGTCCAAAACCACTCTTGAGGATGGTAGAATTTGTCTTTTGTGTCATTTGTTGCTGGAAATGGCAACAGACAATGCTTCATGGGAACAAAAGGTATCTTTTGTTTAAGGAAGGTGTATTTTTCAATGGGCAGTATTGTTGCTTGAGAACTAAGTCAGCTGTTCACATGCAGAGATTGACGTGCACAGAAGAACAGATTTAAAGACCTATTTTAAAATGATTGGAATCTAGCACAGATACGTCATTGATCCTCTCCAGCGCTGAGACTTAACTGTGAGAAAGTGGGTGTGTTGTGTTTGCAGGGTTAGAGTTGCTTTGTAGAGCAGATGTTTACTTACAGAAAATGGGAACTCATATCTGACCTTGCAATCTGTCCAAAAAGAGCCTCTTGGGAACGCCGGGTCCTCTGTGGCGACTCATAGTAGGGGTTCCACACAGTTGCCGAATGACATCTGATCAATTCTGGCTGATCATTTCTGGCTGGGCTCACTTTTAGCTGGCTAATGCATTTTGAAAGAGATGTGTAGTCCTATGTTTTGGAAAACAAAACCACGTCAGCTATTGACCTGTGGGCAGAAAGCTGATTCCAGGCTGTTCATTTGGTTGGAAAAAATGCATGTTAGAGAATGGAGATAGCTTTGTACTTTGACTTTCTCTGCTTTAAAAAAAAAAAAAAAAAGCTAATTTCATGGTTGCAAACTGGAAGTTCATTTTTCCTCTTCCTGAACATCTTTTTCTTCGTTTGCACAATCCCATGACTTAGAATTTACACAAAGCGGTCAGCTGCCTTCAACCATCAGTCACAGCAAATGTCCTCATATTGATACATAGAGAGTTTGGTGGGTTTCTTTCAGCCCATTGATCCAAATTGAAGTGATTTAATAGCGTGTGTGGAAAGTGAAAGTTTATGATTAATGTCAGCATAATAATCCAATATGGCCCATATACCACAGGATGCTACTGACTTTTGGAAGGGTGTCTCTTTCTTTCTGTAATAGTGACAGCTCTGTCTTTAACCATTGGGGACTCTCTCACTTCTCTGAAAATCCAAGGGTATAGTTGTATCCAGAATTACAAGTTCTGCATGTTTCTCCTCTTCTCAAACCTAAATGACACATTCTGGTATCCAACCTGTGGCCTTCATTTCAGCACCCATCAAGGACCTGAATCAGTATAACTGAACCAAGCGATATTGTTGGCAGTGGTATGACTCACTTTCGGTACCCTTCTAACATGTTGTGCATAAATGTTTTTCTTTTGCAGTATTCTGTAACATATAACATGATTTTAAAAAGCTGGTTGTAAATCTCTTTGAAAAATGAAATGATGTGTAATAGGAAATCATTCCCCCAGGATTCTATTCCTTTTATGCTCCTATTGTCATTTATTTCAGGGCTGAGAACATATCTATGAAATAGCTGATTATCCAAGACCTTGATTTCTATTAAATGGGGGTCTTTAATGCCCTTGTTGAGGCAAAAATTGTGAATTTGAATTCATTCTCCTCAGTCTTATGTATTTCTCTCTGTAAAGAGAAGCACTAAAGAATTAATTGAATCAGGCTTTGCCCATTTGGGCAGTCCTACCTTCTCGTTTTCACCCCCACTGTTTGGATGTTGGCAGTGAAGGCACTGGTGGCCAGAACAATGCCATGTTATAGTACCATATGGACAGCAATGTGAATGTCCAGAATGATTGGTTACAAATGGAGCAGCCTAAATTCAGTGACTTTTTGCTGATTCTGTGAACAGCCCAAAGTCTGGTGGTTTTTACATTAGTCTTTAAACTACAGTTAGCTCTGGGAAGGGACCAGAAGGGCCACCATAGATATTACCTGATTGACTGAGTAAAATATCTGTTTTTTAAAAAAATGATTGGATGGTTTCTCCTGGAATGAAAATTGTAGTGTATACCATTATGTTGTTGGCTTGTTGACAAGGAGCAAAATATTATTTAATAATGTAGCATTATCATGTCTTTGATGAATTTTCTTGATTTAATGCTTGTTTAGGCTCAGTGAGCCATTCTCTGGAGTTATACTAAATGCTTCTTCTAAATTCATTAAAAAATGTGTGTTGCTATGGTATTCATAAATGTGGGATTAAAGTTCTGCTGAATTTCTATTTGGGAATAAAAATTTTTTGAGTTATTGTTACAAAAGATAACATGAATGCATTTTCTTCCTTGTGGGTTTAGGAGAGAGATGCAGAAAGTACTGACTGAGAATCGGAACATTCGCATTCTAGTCAATCTTACCTCACACTGGGGCAGCCACCTAATTTCTCTCTGCCTTATTTTCTCATTTATGCAGTGAAGCAGATGGCCTTTGTAATCCAAGGTTGCTTGCACTTTCCCAGTTATCTGATTCCTGTAGGGATGCTATATATTTGAAGCTTACTAATTGTTATCTCATGAAACTTGGAAGCAGGCTAAATGTTATTTTTTTGCAGGTAGAAATAAGTCATCTAAGAATAAAGAGATTTTTTTCATACAAATATCCTAGCTAATGGTTTTGTTTCTTGTATTTTTCAATTATGATTTGAGTTTTAAAAGAATCATTTGGGCTATTATCATTTGTGATCCAAATAGCGACACTCTTTCAGAATAACCAACAAAGAAGATTCTCCAGAGAAAGCAATTGCTCTCTTTCCTCAGACCTTTTTTAGATGGATCCCAGAGTAGATCTGCATCTCTTGTGATGTCTGGGTAAGAAATGAGCAGCTCATTCCTGTCAGGTTGGTTCTTCAAGTGCCAAGCTACGTGAGAGCTGTCATTCTTCAGAGGCTGACACCAGTCTTGCCTGGCTCATTCAGCCAAATAATGACCTCCTGCCACCAAATCCTCAGAGAACAACAGTGTCTCGGTTGTATCAGAGGGAATGTCTGGCCAGTGGGTCAATTTTTATCATGGGTTTACTTAATATCTTTGCCTTAGCAGCAGCCTTGGGTGAGGCCATTGAGGAGAGGAGAGGAGAGGACAGAGAGAAAACGAGTGAGAATGTATCTCTGATGGTTAGAGGAGAGAGGGGAGGTGTGAGTGAATGACTGCCAGGAAAAAGTGGGGTGTCAGGTGTTTCATAACTGAAGGATGTTCCTATAATGTAGCCTGTAATGGAGGCTGATATTGTCAGATATATTTTAGAAGAGTGGAGTGTGCAATGGACTGAATGTTCATGTGCCCTCAAAATCCATAAGTGGCAATCCTTATTCATAAGTTGCAAATGCCAAGGTGATGACAGTAGGAAGTGGGGACTTTGGGAAGTGAATAGGTCATGAGGGTGGTGTCTCATATATGGGATTACTGCCTTTTTAAAAAAGACCCCAGAGAGCTCCCTCACCCCTTCCATCATGAGGACACAGTAAAAGGATGGCTGTCTGTGAAGCAGGAAGTTTGCCTTCCCCATACACCAAATCTGCTGGTGCCCTGATCTTGGACTTCCCAGTCTCCAGAACTATGAGAGAGAAAGTTCTGTTATTTATAAGCCTCCCAGCCTACAATATTTTGTTATAGCAGCCAGAATGGCCCAAGATAGAGTACTTGAGAACAACTTGCATACAAACATGGTTTTTTCATGCAATCCATCCTGCATGTTTAACTCCATAAATGTACCTTTTTTGCTTGTTAAATGATCGTGTGATTCAGATTAAAACTATAGATACCTGCTTTGCCAGACTGGTGTAAGAGGCAAGAGTTTGGGTCAGACACAAACAGGTTGATGCCTACAGTTTCTGACTGGGTTAGAAAAATTGGATTACAATGGATGTTTCATTGGAAAACAACCTCAAATCCAAGGGGTGGTATTCTCTGCAGAACTTTGGTACAGCCTTCTTATCTTGCAAAATAAGAGGTTTATATTTATAGGGTGCAATAGTGTAGCTATTTGTAATAGGTTGATTTGTGGATAAAAGACATGACATTACTCTTAACGGGCAACACCTTAGAATAGTGGGGAAGGCAGGTGAGATAGCTTTAAATTATCACAAATGATTTAATGTCATCAAGGCCTGATGAAATTAACACCCTGAGTTCACTTAATGACTTTTCTGTTGAAAGTATTTGAATTCTCCATGGACAGGGTTAGATTTTTTCCTCAATTCCAGTCCCAAAGGTATTTCAGAAGTGTTTTGTCTTCTGTGATGGGGAAGGGCAGGTGGCCTTGGCAAGATAATGGAGTTTCAGATGACTTTCTTCCATCATCAGACCAGTCCCATGGCTTTATAGGAGATCACTGCAGCTACCTCAGGCTTTCTTTACCTGTTTTACTCACCTGATAGCACTTCGTTGGTGAGCTAGAATCTCGGTCCATGTTGTACATAGAAGATTTTAAATGTTTATTACATGCACTTAACATTCCTTCCTCCACCACCAAGCAAACCAGATTTTCTAAAGCTATCGGTCATCTATTTCTTACAAAGCCATGACCCTCAAAATTATATTGTTTTTTTCCCCTCCCATCTTCATTTGATCAATTTATTTCTTAAGCACTTTTGAGTCAGGTTACCAAAGTTTCCAAATTTTGTTTGCTAGTAACTAGTGTGCCACTTAATGTTGTTAGGGGGGCATTTTTTCTTTCTTTTTATTTGTAAAAATAAGAGGTTAGCAAGATTGCCACTCGTATTACAAGGATCCTTCTGTATTAGTGATGCCCTGAAACTCTTTATGCCTAAAATTATTCTTTGGTCCCTTCATTCCCACATACCCTCTTTTAAAAAAATGGTTTCATTAGCTCTTTTGTCATCACTTTTTCCTGCCACCATAGTTTCTATTGACTTCTCTG